>NC_048570.1:25921022-26221022 GCF_013265735.2 Oncorhynchus mykiss | reverse complement strand
TTTATGGTTTAGAAAAGACATCAATAGAACAGAATAATGGAAAACATACCAATTAAACATTGATTCATGATCCATGTTGTTAGAGGTCATGTGCAGACTAACATTATGTATAGTAGATATGTGCAGATATATAGTTTGCGTCAGTTCTCTCTGTATGTGTGTGTGTGTGTTTCTCTTTGTCTCTGTGTCTCTGTGTCTCTCTCTCTCTCTGTGTGTGTGTGTGTGTGTGTGTGTGTGTGTGTGTGTGTGTGTGTGTGTGTGTGTGTGTGTGTGTGTGTGTGTGTGCGTCTCTCTGTGTCTCTGTCTCTCTCTCTCTCTCTGTGTCAATACTGTATGACCTCGGTCTCATGACAAGCAATGACGCAGTAACAATGGGAGATGCTCTCTCTCTTTCTCTTCCTGCAGCACACCTCATTCACTCCATCACTCTGTCACCAACGATCCTCTGCTACCCCACAGAGGAGTCCACAATGCTATATATTAATTAAGTGTTTCAGAAATAATAATAATAACAATAAAGAAATCCCTCCCTCTCTTCCTCCACCCCTAGACAACATTAATAGTGTGTGAGAGAATACAGGGAAGAGCTTCTCCTCTCTGGAATCTAATATCCCGATGTTACATGGTGCAGCCTAAACTGATAAATTGCAGATTAAATGACGGTCACAGTTCACTTCATCCTCCACCCTACACCACACTCCCCTTCATTTCACACGTTTCTGCTATTCGCTTCCTTCTTGGCCTGTCAATTCTGCCTAATCGTGAGAGGCACTAAAACACTAGGCCCTGACAGAGCAGGATCAAGAATGATGAACATCTTTCAGTGGTAAAAAAAAACTCCAGCTCCTAACTCCAGCTCCTAAGGCTTGCATTACTTATGCAGAAATCAGCGGTGTGCCAGCACACAGGAATTATGCCTGCTGACAGAATATACATGAGGTACATATTGTGAGGCTGGAGCAGCCTTGACAAGGTATAGTTATAGTAGGCAATGGTGACCCCGAACACACAACGGACACAGTGGCTTATTAAAGACCTATAGCATCCATGTCAATATTCCATTCTTTAGGGTTGTGTCCATGCTTACCCATGCATTTTGCCTTCATGCTATTACACATAACCATCCGTGGTATTTATCGTATGTACACTACCTATACACCATACTTTTTCCTCTAGCTTTAGGATTTGATGATCCTTAAAACCTTTGTAATTCTCCACGTGATCATATTACAGTATTTATAATGAACCAGCAGACAAAAATCTAAGATAAATCCAGTAAATATTATTCGCACCTCTGATACGTAGGTAATTATTTATATTTTTTTAGTGAGGGCAACAAGCCCATCTACCCCCTTTGAAAACAAAGAAAGAAGTCATTAAAAACCTAACTGCATGCCATTAATGTCTGCTATGGAAATATTTGTAATGTATATTATAATTCTCTGAATAAATTAGAGGAATATTCATTTCCATGTAAATGTATTCAAGGCTAAGGAAGAGAGTGTGGGGGGTGCACATTATGCATCATTTTTGTATTGCAGCCCTCATTTTTACATCAAGCTCTTGCCTTATTGCCTTGTCATTAAATGCTAAAATAATGGTGAACTCACGGTTTCTCCATCCTAATTGCCCCTACCGTACAATTGCATTCTCAAGACAATAATGATGCAGTGTGCCGGTAGCATGTGTCTGCCTATTAATGAGAGCGTATTTCTAACTGAGGAGGACAATTTATTTGGAGTTCAATTCCCTGTGTTAATGAAGCAGAGTGGCTCCTCTCAGTCTCTCTCTTTCTTCTTTGTACACATATTGTTTGATGCCTTTGAGGAGACAGCAAAACAACTGAGCTCATTGAAACTTAACATATCTGGAGGAACCTGGGATTTCTGCATGTCGCTACTAATCTAAATATTGGCTGAAAATCAAAGAGAAAAAATGCTCATTAATATATAGTTGGGAGGGGTTAAGAGCATGCTACTCGAATAAAATGCAACTCCAGGCTTAATTGCATGGCTTTACAAGGAGCACAGTGTGCATTTCTAAGGGAAGTCTATACATGGGTCTATTTAAAATCAGATTAGTAATTTATTTCTCTCTCTATTGAAATCTGATCCCTGCAGAGATCCCTCTCTTGGATGCTCCACATTCAGCTAACTTTCTCTTTATTACCTTTCAGTTGCAGCCAGATCACTATCCTCTAACACCACCTGCAACACAAACCAACACACTCAGTTCCAACATGCAAGCAATGAAAGCTTGGTATGTATCCCTTAGTTTCTTTAACATGTTTTACAGGCACTCGCATGCCTCAAGGTTCACAGACCCAGCGGGAAAAAAAATGAGACCTTTGCCCTTAGAACAGCATCAATTTGTCCTGGGCATGGAGTCTACAAGGTGTTGAAAGCTCTGGTCTGGGTTGATTCCAATGCCTCCCACAGTTGTGTCAAGTTGGCTGGATGTCCTTTCGGTGGTGGTCTATTCTTGATACACATAGGAAACCATTGACCATGAAAAACCCAGCAGCGTTGCAGTTCTTGACATTCCAGTTCTTGGCCCTGTGTCTGGCACCTACTACCCTACTCTGTTTAAAAGCACTTACAGTGCATTCAGAAAGTATTCAGACCCCATTTACTTTTTCTACATTTTGTTAAAACGTCTTAGGGATAGCCCCCTTTATTCAATTTTCGCCTAAATGACATACCCAAATCTAACTGCCTGTAGCTCAGGCCCTGTAGCAAGGATATGCATATTATTGGTACCATTTGAAAGGAAGCACTTTGAAGTTTGTGGAAATGTGAATTGAATGTAGAAGAATATAACACAATAGATCTGGTAGAAGAAAATACAAAGAAAAAAAAAAATTCTACCACCGTCTTTGAAATGTAACAGAAAGGTCCCACTTCCAGCCATCACTCTGGTTATAATTCCATTGCTGTTCGTAAGATGGCAGCAATGTATGTGAAACGTTTCAGATGGATAACTTGAAGTATGAGCGAACTACATGACATTTAGTCTGAAGTCACCCAGGTACATTTGGGCAAATAGTGAAGGAGACATTTGCATTCATATGACATTTTTCTGCAAGAATATCGTCAAATCTGTATACTTGGACTTTGATTTAGCTTTTCCAGTATTAGTAGCCATACTATAAGTTCAACATTTGCAAAACAACCAGTTTTCATAACTTCATAACTCTGAATATTCTTATAATTTTTGTCCAAAAGGAAAAGGCATGCTGTCGTACTAGGTCAGTAGCTACATTTTACGACAGATACAGGGTTTCCAAATACTTCCGTAAAGCCCGGCTCATTGGCTATCTAGCTAGCTTTGTTTGACCCCGATTGGTGATTATTTGACAAAGTTAGAGTCGTTCAAGTGAAGACCGCCCGCCTCATCGGCGTGCCATGAAGGCGTCGCTTTCTGACTAAATATGGTGTTCTATAGGATATACTACACCCCTAATGATATAGTGAAGTCTGGTTACATTCTAGGATCTCAGTGGAATACATACAAATGTGATTTGACTGGTAGAAACAACGTTTAGGGTTAGATTTTCACATATTCCTTTCTTTGCAAATTGAACGAGTGGAAATACAAAATCAATCGTGCATGTTATATGGACTTTTTTAGGATATGAAAAGGATTTTATCTAACAAAACAACACTTCATGTTATCTCTGGGACCCTTTGGATGATAAATCAGAGCAAGATTTCAGAATGTAAGGGAAAACCCCACTAAAATGGACAAAAATGAATGGGAACTTATTGGCACCGTACGAAACATATACACGATGTACAATACCACTCAAATGGACGGCATTTCATTCAAAACTTATTGCAAATGTCATATGGCAAATGCTAAGTGTCATACAGCAAAAATCCAATAGATGGCAAGCGAGCTTCACAGTAAATGTTCACATTGCAAATGCACATCAAGACCCATGGGTCAAATTTTGAAAATTTGAAATGTAAAAAAAATACTTATGACACCCTTAAAAAAGTGCTTTCTGGATCGTTTTTCAAAATTCTTTCGATTCTTTTGTCAATTATACATGTATAAGAATTGTATGAACATACTTTTGTCAGATTTTATTGTCAGATTTAAAAAAAAATTGTCGATAAGGCATATGACTTGTACATTTGCAATTTGATTTCATAGGAAGTCAAAAGTCGAAGTCAAAAGTCAGTGAACCATTGCCAAATGCCATAAGAAATGTCCAAATGCAATATGAAAGTACTGAAAGTGCCAAATCACGATGTTTTGTCCATTTGCAATATGATATCATAGGAAGTCAAAGTCAAAGTCAGTGAACCATGTCCAAATGGCTTTTTATACTGCCCAAATGATACAGTGCCTTGCGAAAGTATTCGGCCCCCTTGAACTTTGCGACCTTTTGCCACATTTCAGGCTTCAAACATAAAGATATAAAACTGTATTTTTTTGTGAAGAATCAACAACAAGTGGGACACAATCATGAAGTGGAACGACATTTATTGGATATTTCAAACTTTTTTAACAAATCAAAAACTGAAAAATTGGGCGTGCAAAATTATTCAGCCCCCTTAAGTTAATACTTTGTAGCGCCACCTTTTGCTGCGATTACAGCTGTAAGTCGCTTCGGGTATGTCTCTATTAGTTTTGCACATCGAGAGACTGACATTTTTTCCCATTCCTCCTTGCAAAACAGCTCGAGCTCAGTGAGGTTGGATGGAGAGCATTTGTGAACAGCAGTTTTCAGTTCTTTCCACAGATTCTTGATTGGATTCAGGTCTGGACTTTGACTTGGCCATTCTAACACCTGGATATGTTTATTTTTGAACCATTCCATTGTAGATTTTGCTTTATGTTTTGGATCATTGTCTTGTTGGAAGACAAATCTCCGTCCCAGTCTCAGGTCTTTTGCAGACTCCATCAGGTTTTCTTCCAGAATGGTCCTGTATTTGGCTCCATCCATCTTCCCATCAATTTGAACCATCTTCCCTGTCCCTGCTGAAGAAAAGCAGGCCCAAACCATGATGCTGCCACCACCATGTTTGACAGTGGGGATGGTGTGTTCAGGGTGATGAGCTGTGTTGCTTTTACGCCAAACATAACGTTTTGCATTGTTGCCAAAAAGTTCAATTTTGGTTTCATCTGACCAGAGCACCTTCTTCCACATGTTTGGTGTGTCTCCCAGGTGGCTTGTGGCAAACTTTAAACAACACTTTTTATGGATATCTTTAAGAAATGGCTTTCTTCTTGCCACTCTTCCATAAAGGCCAGATTTGTGCAATATACGACTGATTTTTGTCCTATGGACAGAGTCTCCCACCTCAGCTGTAGATCTCTGCAGTTCATCCAGAATGATCATGGGCCTCTTGGCTGCATCTCTGATCAGTCTTCTCCTTGTATGAGCTGAAAGTTTAGAGGGACGGCCAGGTCTTGGTAGATTTGCAGTGGTCTGATACTCCTTCCATTTCAATATTATCGCTTGCACAGTGCTCCTTGGGATGTTTAAAGCTTGGGAAATCTTTTTGTATCCAAATCCGGCTTTAAACTTCTTCACAACAGTATCTCGGACCTGCCTGGTGTGTTCCTTGTTCTTCATGATGCTCTCTGCGCTTTTAACGAACCTTTGAGACTATCACAGTGCAGGTGCATTTATACGGAGACTTGATTACACACAGGTGGATTGTATTTATCATCATTAGTCATTTAGGTCAACATTGGATTATTCAGAGATCCTCACTGAACTTCTGGAGAGAGTTTGCTGCACTGAAAGTAAAGGGGCTGAATAATTTTGCACGCCCAATTTTTCAGTTTTTGATTTGTTAAAAAAGTTTGAAATTTCCAATAAATGTCGTTCCACTTCATGATTGTGTCCCACTTGTTGTTGATTCTTCACAAAAAAATACAGTTTTATATCTTTATGTTTGAAGCCTGAAATGTGGCAAAAGGTCGCAAAGTTCAAGGGGGCCGAATACTTTCGCAAGGCACTGTATATGGCACTAAGCCATGAATCAACCTAGATGCTCTATTTGTCATGTATGATGAGGGAGAAGTGGGACTCTTGTTATTTAATGTTTTTTTTTAAACGTCCAAAATGACCAGGGGTGCCCCCTATTGGATGGGCACGGGTGGGGGGGTTCTCCCTACCCAACCGTAGACCCCTTGCTCCCCCTAAAGACATTAAAAACCATTTAAAAATATGCTCCTGGTAACCCATTCCAATCACCAGGTGCACAGCTGTCCATTTACAATATGTTTCAATGGACATTTACCATCATGAATTTGACAAGCTCAAAAATACTGCAGAAATGCGAAATTGACTGGCCCGATGAACTTGGGATGGCCGGGCAGTGATTCTGGTTCCTCTACATCGCTCGATGGTGTTGATTTCAGAATGTCAATTTGGTGATGGTCTATCACTGTTTAAACATATTGCAAATGGACACAAGTCAGCCAGCAAGTCAGCGTCCATCAGTCAATTAGATATCATTCTGACACCAAACTGATACAAACTGACACCACACCCACTTTTCAAACTCGTTTAGAAACCAACTATCACATACAGTGGGGCAAAAAAGTATTTAGTCAGCCACCAATTTTGCAAGCTCTCACACTTAAAAAGATGAGAGAGGCCTGTAATTTTCATCATAGGTACACTTCAACTATGACAGACAAAATGAGAAAAAAAATCCAGAAAATCACATTGTAGGATTTTTAATGAATTTATTTGCAAATTATGGTGGAAAATAAGTATTTGGTCACCTGCAAACAAGCAAGATTGGACAGCTTTCGATAGAAAACACTGTAACGTTTCCAAAACTGTAAAGATATTGTCTGTGAGTATAACAGAACTGATGTTGCAAGCGAAAGCCTGAGAAAAATTCAATCCGGAAGTGCCCCAGGTTTTGAAAGCGCTGCGTTCCAATGACTCCCTATTTGGCTGTGAATGTACCATCAACGAGCTTACTGTGGCCTCCATCATTCTTAAATGGAAGAAGTTTGGAACCACCAAGACTCTTCCTAGAGCTGGTTGCCCAGCCAAACAGCAATTCGGGGAGAAGGGCCTTGGTCAGGGACGTGATCAAGATCCCAATGGTCACTCTGACAGAGCTCCAGAGTTCCTCGGTGGAGATGGGAGAACCTTCCAGAAGGACAACCATCTATGCAGCACTCCAACAATCAGGCCTTTATGGTAGAGTGGCCAGACAGAAGCCACTCCTCAGTAAAAGGCACGACAGTCCGCTTGGAGTATGAGAAAAAGGCACCTAAAGGACTCTCAGACCATGTGAAACAAGATTCTCTGGTCTGATGAAACCAAGATTGAACTCTTTGGTCTGAATGCCAAATGCACATCTGGAGGTAGCCTGGCATCATCCCTACAGTGAAGCATGGTAGTGACAGCATCATGCTGTGGGGATGTTTTTCAGCAGCAGGGACTGGGAGACCAGTCGGGATTGTGGGAAAGATGAACGGAGGAAAGTACAGAAAGATCCTTGATGAAAACCTGCTGCAGAGCACTCAGGACCTCAGACTGGGGCGAAGGTTCACCTTCCAACAGGACAATGACCCTAAGCACACATCCAAAACAATGCAGCAGACTTGGACCAGCTCCGCAATGCCATCTCATCCCAAGGAGCCACCATTGGTAGGCACGAGGAGTTGCTTCGCAGTCTGATGGAAGGGTTCCAGGTCGTGGCCGAACGTTACCACCTAGTATTGGACACATTGTGGGAGCTTACCCCGCTCACCTCCTCCGGAGCGCTTCGATGGAGAGTTGGGCAGCTGTCGGGCGTTTCTCGCTCAGTGTTCCCTCGTCATGGATCTGCAGCCTTCCTCCTCCTCGAACCGCTCTAAGATAGCGTACCTCATCACGCTGATGTCTGGGAGGGCCCTCGTCTGGGGTATGGCTGTTTGGGAACAACAGTCGGCCACATGCTTCAGTCTGTAGGGATTCGTGGTTGAGGTGGGAAAAGTTTTTGAGGCTCCGGTGTCCGGGAGAGAGGCTGCCCGGAAGTTACTCCAGTTTCGGCAGGACTCCCTCAGTGTGGCAGACTATGTGGTGGATTTCTGCATGCTAGCAGTTGAGGGTGCCTGGAACCGGGCAGCGCTGTTTGACATGTTCCTGAATTTATTATCGGAGGAAGAAAAGGATGAGCTTGCAGGCCGGGATCTACCGACGGACCTCGACACACTCATTGCTTTAACCATCCAGATCGATGGTCGGCTACGGGAACATAGGAGGGAGAAGAGGTCTGATTGCGGTCCCAATTGCTCACTCAAGGATCCCGCCTTACATCTGAATAACTCTGGAATTCCACGGTGTCTATGTCCCCAAGAGGATCCGAGCTTACCCGAGTTCCTCCAAGAGCCTTCAAAGACTGCCGATTCACCTCTTCCCAAGCCAATGCAGCTCGGCAGGGCTAGGCTGTCTTTAGCCGAATGCGTACGCAGACTTGACATTGCGGTTGTTGTCTGTATTGCGGTTCTTCTGGTCATTATGTGTCTACCTGTCCCTTCAAGAGACCTAGCTCATTCTTTGGAGTGAGTACTCTGGTGGGTCTTAAAGCCGATTTTTCTTCTCCCCTTACTCGCCCCCTTCTCTATGCCGTCCTGCTGTGTGGGACCAGTCCAAGTCTCTCATCGACTCGGGAGCCGATGTGAGTCGTCCGAGCTTGGCATCCCCACTCAACCCCTCTCCATTCCCATGGATGTTAGAGCACTGGCCAGTTGCTCTATAGGCCGGGTCACCCACCATACCACCCCCATCAACCTACGAGTGTCAGGGAACCACAGCGAGACGATCCAAATCCTGTCAGTTGAGTCTCCACAGGTTCCCGTGGTATTGGCATTCCCTTGGCTCCAGCGACACAATCCCTCTATTGACTGGGCTACTGGTGCCATCGTGGGCTGGAGCCCATCCTGCCACACTCAGCCCTGGGACATCTTCCTGTGGGCTTGGAAATTGCCCCGGACCTCTCAACCAGCCCTACGGAGTACCAGGACCTCTGAGAGGGGTTCAGTAAGTCCCGGGCCACTTCTCTTCCGTAGCACCAACCGGTATCCAAGAAGGTCAAGCCTGATGCGCTGGCACACTGCTATAGCCCCGCGGCTACACCCCCGGAAGCCGAGATCTTTCCCCCCCACTCCAAGATCATTAGCCCCTCTGTTGCTCCGTACCCTCAGTATACTTCCTATCTTTCCTGAGTCTAGAATTAAAGCCATGTCTCACAGCCCTTTGTCTCCTGTTTCCATTGATTTATTTTATTTTGAAGGAACGTATAAATAACAACTGCACGAGGACAGACAGTGACTGAAAGGCTGACACACATGTCACAGTTACAAACAGTAGCTAGTTATAAATTGTCTACAACTTGTCCCGACAATTCCAGACGAAGCACGCAGAGAAATATAGAAATATGTCTTCTGAGTAGAGCACAAGTGCATCGAAAGAGTTGCTTTCTCAGTTGCAAAAGCAGCAAGGACTTTTCGCAAAACTAAACAAAAGCTAAACATAGCAAGCCATTTGCTGGAGGCAAATTCATTAAAGAATATGTAAATGAGCTGAACCCAGATCAGAAAATAATTTTCCTGCATTGTATTATTCATCAAGAGGTGCTCTGTAAATGTGTTCTGAAAATGAGCCATGTTGTGGATACTAAAGTGGCAAACTTCATAAGAGCAAAATCCTTAAACCACAAGGCAGTTTGTCTCCCTTACCACACAAACGTGAGATGGCTGAGTTTGGGGAAGGTGCTTAAAAGGGTGTGGGACCTGAAGTCGGAGATGGCTGAGTTTTTGCAAATGAACGGAAAATGTGTGGATATCTCTCAACTGCAAGATAAAGAATTGTTGGCTGATTTTGCCTTCACCGTGGACCTCATGGCCCTCATGAATGAACTGAATAGCGACATCAAAAACTATACTTAACTTCACTGTTTAGTCAATGCCCATCAAAGACTTCACTCCTCGCACTGATTGAGTAGTTTAAATGTAATGTTGAGCTCTCTCTTTCTTGTGTTTTTGTGCATTCTCATTAACAAGAGTTCTGTCCGTGGTGCTGAATGCACAGTGTACTTTTCCCTCCGTGTAGTTCATTACATGTTTAATATTGAAAATACAGACAAAAAGGAGAACATGGATGTGGTTTATTTCCATGCATGTTAAAAAAGTAAAATAATAAGCATATCTGGAAGTAATTTACAAAAGATATATTTGCCAACACAGTCATACATATGAATAATCCTGTAATGTGATTCTGGCCCGCGATGGCAAAAATATATTCTAATGTGGCCCTCCATGGAAAATAATTTCACAGGCCTGGTCTATGTCATGGAAAAAGCAGGTGTCCTTAATGTTTTGTATACTCAGTATATTTCCACACTATGAGGTTGGAATAACACTGTGAAATTGTGAAAATTATTAAATGCCCGTTAAGTGTAAGAACTATTTCAAAAGACCGCCTGTCACGCCTGCTCATGCTCTTCCCCCCTGGCGCTCGAGGGCGCCAGGCTCCCCAGCATTACACACTCCTGCCACCATCATTACACACACCTGCCATCCTTCGTCACGCGCATCAGCGATTATTGGACTCACCTGGACTCAATCACCTCTGTCATTACCTCCCCTATATCTGTCTGTTCCCCCGCTCTGTTCCGCCCTTCAGCATTGATTGTCTTATGTCCTTGTATGATGACGCTGTTCCTTTCTTGTTTCATGTCTGTTCCTGATTAAATGTTTGACTCCCTGTACCTGCTTCTCTACTCCAGTTTTGGTCCATACACTGCCTGAACTTTCTGCTTGTTTTGGTGGGAGGGAGTTTTGGCCTTCCATGGTGACATAACCATGCAGTAAATTAGTTAATAGACCAATAAGAAAAAGAGTTCCAAACCTCTCTGCCAATAACAAATGTTCAATTTCCCCTTCCCACTCAAGCCACTACCAGACTGTCCTAGCAAATTTCTTGGTTGAGAAATTGTTCTTTGTTTGCTAAGAAGCTATTTTTGTTTAATTTTGAGCATTTGAATTGAAAACAGTCATAGGAAGGTACTTAATTATTACCCAGAAATGATTTGATATTCAGATAAAAACGGCTGAATTGGATCTTTAACGTTTAGTGTAATACACTAGGGAGGTAAGCTTACTGGGGCCATTGAATACTTGTTTCAGAGAGGGTTGTAATATCTTGAATTGGCCCCAGTAGACATGTCTTCCCTCTTTGCTCTGCCTGGCTCTATGGAGTCATCACCAAAGGCTCTCCTCTCCAGACCTGGTCAAACCCTCCAGAGGCCCCGCTAGTCTAACCTACCTTAAACATCCCCTCAGCTCTCCTAGGCTCACACGTTTAGCAATGCTTCATCTCCACATCCTTAAAAGCAGAAATTAATGACAAGCACAAAGGCACTCATTTATAATTGCTTCATTATGCGGGTGTGTTCTCTTGACAATAATGGTGTTTGTGGTGTTTTTCTAATTATGTGACTTTTTTTCTCGTTATCAAGGACTTCAGGTAATTGTGGAGAAAATAATGACTGCCTGCCTGGTTGCTGTGTCTCTTATGGATTGTGCATCACATACAGTCTTAGTGCAGCCAGGAGCCTTATCAGTGAGGCCACTCTGTTCTCTTTTAAAGCATCCTCCATTTGCAGTGGTGTTCATCCGAATGGCCTAAATAGCTCTGATGTTTTTAATGAGGTGTTTATTTCATAGTGTTTAACTTTAGCTTTATGACAGATTACCATTGGCTTATATTCTAATGTATGCTATGTTGTTTTTTCACGAGTGAAGTTGTGTTTATGTTTTATCGTTAATTAGCTCCAGTATCTGTTTCTTCCTCACCTGCTGGATCCTTGTGTAACGTACCTCGTCCTCCTCTTCTGAGGAGGAGAAGCGAGAAGGAACATAGGACCAAAACGCAGCGTGGTAAGTGTCCATAATGTTTATTTTAAAAGAAACTGAACACTACGAAATACAAAACAATAAACGTGAAATGAACGAAACAGTCCCGTGTGGCGACAAACACTGACACGGAAGACAAACACCCAACTCAAAACTGAAACCCAGGTTACCTAATTATGATTCTCTATCAGGGACAACAATTGACAGCTGCCTCTGATTGAGAACCATACTAGGCCGAACTCAAAACCCAACATAGAAAAACAAACATAGACTGCCCACCCAACTCACGCCCTGGCCATAATAAAACAAAGATAAAATAACAGAACTATGGTCAGAACGTGACACCTTGGCTCTGTTGTTTCCCTTTTCTTTGCTTACTAATACCTCTCATGTTCTAATGTACAGTAGCTACTCAAGAAAACCTTTTGCATTCATTTTCAAACTATCTAAAGTAGCTTGTGTACTGTAAATATACATCGGCTTGCGAAAGTTTTCACCCCCTTGGCATTTTTCCTATTTTGTTGCCTTGCAACCTGGAATTAAAATAGATTTTTTGGGGGGGTTGCATAATTTGATTTAGACAACATGCCTACCACTTTGAAGATGCAAAATATTTTTTATTGTGAAACAAACAAGAAATAAGACAACAAAAAAAACAGAAAACTTGAGCATGCAAAACTATTCACCCCCCAAAGTCAATACTTTGTAGAGCCGCCTCGTGCAGCAATTACAGTTGCAAGTCTTCTGGGGTATGTCTCTATAAGCTTGGCACATCTAGCCACTGGGATTTCTGCCCATTCTTCAAAGCAAAACTGCTCCAGCTCCTTCAAGTTGGATGGGTACTGCTGGTGTACAGCAATCATACCACAGATTCTCAATTGGATTGAGGTCTGGGCTTGACTAGGCCATTCCAAGACATTTAAATGTTTCCCCTTAAACCACTTGAGTGTTGCTTTATCAGTATGCTTAGGGTCATTGTCCTGCTGGAAGGTGAACCTCCGTCCCAGTCTCAAATCTCTAGAAGACTGAAACAGGTTTCCGTCAAGAATTTCCCTGTATTTAGCGCCATCCATCATTCCTTCAATTCTGATCAGTTTCCCAGTCCCTGCCGATGAAAATGATCCCCACCGCATGATGCTGCCACCACGCTTCACTGTGGGTATGGTGCTCTCGGGGTGATTAGAGGTATTGGGTTTGGCCAGACATAGCATTTTCCATGATGTCCAAAAAGTTCAATTTTAGTCTCATCTGACCAGAGTACCTTCTTCCATATGTTTGGAGAGTCTCCCTCATGCCTTCTGGTGAACACCAAATGTGTTTGCTTATTTTTTTCTTTAAGCAATGGCTTTTTTTCTGGCCACTCTCCTGTAAATCCCAGCTCTGTGGAGTGTACAGCTTAAAGTGGTCCTATGGACAGATACTCCAATCTTCACTGTGGAGCTTTGCAGCTTCTTCAGGGTTATCTTTGGTCTCTTTGTTGCCTCTCTGATTAATGCCCTCCTTGCCTGGTCTGTGAGTTTGGTGGGAGGCCCTCTCTTGGCAGGTTTGTTGTGGAGCCATATTCTTTCCATTTTTTAATAATGTATTTAATGGTGCTCCGTGGGATGTTCAAAGTTTCAGATTTTTTTTATAACCCAACCCTGATCTGATCTGATCTGTTCTGTTCTGTTCTGTTCTCCACAAATTTGTCCCTGACCTGTTTGGAGAGCTCCTTGGTCTTCATAGGTCCGCTTGCTTGGTGGTGCCTCTTGTATATATACTGAGATCATGTGACAGATCATGTGACACTTAGATAGCGCACATGTGGACTTTATTGAACTAATTATGTGACTTCTGAATGTAATTGGTTGCACCAGTTGCACCAGTGAATACCTAAGCACCCACTACTTTAAATTATAAAAAATATATTTTTCATTTCACTTCACCAATTTGAACTGTATGTCCAAATGTATGTATGTCCATTACATAAAATCCAAATAAAAATCAATTTAAATTACAGGTTGTAATGCAACAAAATAGGAAAAATGCCAAGGGAGGTGAATACTTTTGCAAAGCACTGTATACTGAGTATACCAAACATTAGGAATCTCTGGACTCTACAAGGTTGTGTCAAGTTGGCTTTTGTGTCAAGTTAGCTGTATGTCCTTGGCGTGGTGGACCATTCTTGATGCACACAGCAGCATTGCAGTTCTTGACACAAACTGGTGTGCCTAGGACCTACAACCATAACTTGTTCACAGGCACTTAAATATTTTGTCTTGCCCATTTATCTTCTGAATTGCACAAATACACAATCCATGTCTCAATTGTCACAAGGCTTAAAAATCTTTCTTTCACCTGTATCCTCCCTCTACACTGATTTACAGTTTTTTACGATTGCTTACACAGTAAAATTGAACTTTTCCCACAATTAGCAAAACCTTACACTCAGGGAGCAAAACACAAGGCTAGATTTGCACAACTGTAAGCACATTGTCAGCGTCACACTATTTGCAAAACATTACACACAGTGATTTGCAAAACACTAAACACACTTGTATACATCAGACACAGAGGTATATCATGATGTCACTTCCTTGCAATTCCAAAGCACTGACTGTCAAATTACCACACCTATGAGCCAATCTGTTAAACACAGCCATCAGGTGCACAAACACATGATTGCTAAATTGTAGACACACCAATCAGGTTTAAGCACTATAAAAATGCAGCAGGTAGGTTCACCTGCCTTCAACCAAAATGGAAGGAGTCAGAAGAAGATTGAGGGTGAGAGGAGGAGTACGAGAAGGAGGAAGAGACCGAGCCAGAGGTCGAGGAAGACCTGAAGCAGGAGGAGAACGTGCACAAAGAAGAAGAGGACCAAACGTATCAAATGACATTCGTGCAACACTAGTGGACCATGTTGTGAACCACGGATTGACGCTGAGGGAGGCTGGACGGAGAGTTCAGCCAAAACTTGGCAGATATACTGTGGCATCTGTCATAAGGACTTTTCGACAGGAAAACAGGTAAAAGAAGATCTGTCTACAGTTAGTGATCAGCCGCCATTCACCATATCAGCACTTGTGAAACTCCTTCCTGTGACATTGTACAGTAAGTTACATGTATTATTCTCTACATAGGATTGAGGGTAGGGAACGACAAGGAGGAAGGGGGCCCATATTCACGCAAGAACAAGAGGGAGAGATAATAAACATGGTTTTGGCCAATAATGCTATCAGGCTCAGAGAACTACAAGCCAACGTTATCGGTGACCGTGCCATTTTCAATGTCATCAGGTCTCTGTCCACTGGCACGCATCCTGAAAAGACATCAGGTTCAAATGAAACAACTTTATCGAGTGCTCTTTGAGTGGAATTCAGAGATGGTCAAACGGCTGCGGCATGAGTATGTGGAGGTTTGTATTGTTAACTTTAGCACTGTGATGTTGCATACTGCACACATGACTTTTTTACATTGACTGTATACTAGACCTATCCTGAACTACACAATCTTGTCTTTCATTGTATTTCAGGGAGTTTTGCAGATGGATGCTGAGGAAATCCTGCATGAATTCATATATATTGATGAGGCAGGGTTCAACCTCACAAAAGCAAGAAGGAGAGGCAGAAATATCATTGGCCACAGGGCTATAATCAATGTCCCAGGGCAACGTGGGTGTAACATCACCCTATGCGCTGCCATTTCACAGCATGGGGTTGTCCTCCGTCATGCCAAAATGGGCCCTTACAACACACCTCACATTCTTGCATTTTTGGACCGATTGTACCACATCGTCACAGCAGGTAATGAAATGCACCAGGAGGACGCCTGTAACCAAGTCGACGCCGCAGCTGTGCAAGGATGGATTCGACATTCAAGATGGTTCTTCCCGCGTTGTCTTGCTAATGACGAAATTGCTTGTGATGAAATTCTCTGGCCAGATCCAGCTAGGCGAAGAGATAATGTATAGAATATTTACTGCAGTATTTTCTGTACAATATTGTCAGTTTTTTTCAGATAATTTTTTGTTGTTATTTACTGTAATTGTAACCTGTACTGGATACATTATTTTACGTTTGTCTGTTTGCTGAGCTAACAGTGTTATGCACACTACTGTGGTAGCATGAGAACTGGGACATGTTTTGTTGTGATTCTCCATGTTGACTGATTTGGGTATATGGAGAGAAATACATGATATTTTCCTCAGTCTGCAGCATTGGTCTTGTGTAGTGTTTATGTAGTTGCGCTCTCTCTGTGTACTTCATTTACAGCACTCTAATCACTGACAATTAGACTTGCTAAAAGTGTTTTAGGTTAGCAACAGCAGTGTAACTGGTTCAAAAAGATTGAAGTCATATGAAATGTGTGTGTTTCGTATGGTAACAAAATATCATTTTTACGAAGTCGTGTATAGTTTTGACAAGTGTTCCATTTTGCATATGATCTAAAGTGTTGTGCTACTATGGTGTAGGGTTGTGCTAATTGTGTTTAGTGTTTTGACAAACTGGGCCCTGTTTTCAAAATTGTGCTTAAACAATAAAAAAAAATGTAAATGGATTTAACAAATTACATTAATAATCATAGCTTTCACCTGGATTCACATGGTCAGTCTGTCATGGAACGATCAAATTAAAGTTTATTTGTCACGTGTGCCGAATACAACAGGTATTACAGTGAAATGCTTACTTACAGGCTCTAACCAATAGTGTGAAAAAAGTGTGTAAGTAAAGAAATAGAACAGTAAAAAGACATTTGAAAATAAGAGTCGCAAGGCTATATAGAGACCGGTTAGTCAGGCTTATTGAGGTAGCATGTACATGTAGGTATGGTTAAAGTGACTGTGCATATATGATGAACAGAGTAGCAGTAGGGTAAAAAGAGGGGTTGGCGGGTGGTGGGACACAATGCAGATAGCCCGGTTAGCCAATGTGCGGGAGCACTGGTTGGTTGGGCCAATTGAGGTGGTATGTACATGAACGCACAGTTAAAGTTACTATACATATAAGATAAACAGAGTAGCAGCAGCGTAAAAGAGGGGTTGGGGTGTGGGGGGCACACAATGCAAATAGTCTGGGTAACCATTTGGTTACCTGTTCAGGAGTCTTATGGCTTGGGGGTAAAAACAGTTGAGAAGCCTTTTTGTCCTAGACTTGACACTCCGGTACCGCTTGCCATGCGGTAGTAGAGAGAACAGTCTATGACTGGGGTGGCTGGGGTCTTTGACAATTTTTAGGGCCTTCCTCTGGTCCCGCCTGGTGTAGAGGTCCTGGATGGCAGGCAGCTTTGCTCCAGTGATGTACTGGGCCTTACGCGCTACCCTCTGAAGTGCCTTGCGGTTGGAGGCCGAGCAATTGCTGTACCAGGCAGTGATGCAACCGGTTTTGCAGCTGTAGAACCTTTTGAATATCTCAGGACCCATGCCAAATCTTTTTAGTTTCCTGAGGGGGAATAGGCTTTGTCTTGCCCTCTTCATGATGTGTTTGTCTTGACAATTTCAAAGCAAAATACAAAAATTGAGCATAACAAAAAAACATCATACTCAAGATAATTCAAATATGTAGGGAGACAACAGATACTACTAGAGAGAAAAGGCTTTGTGTGATGCATCTCCCCAAAGTTTCCAATATTGTGTTGCGCTGATAATGATAGCATCACTCATAATGCCTTCTTTATGGGGTGATCTCATTCAAAAGTGAGGTCTGTGAGGAGATTAAAAACCTATATTTAATACCTGGTGGGCTGGGTGTTTCTTTTTCATGCAACATTGCTGGATATGGATAATGACGTAATAATAATTAAATAATTTTACGAACAGACGGAGCTGTGCTGTTTACAACTGCACATAATGGTCACTGTTATTTCTATTTGAATCCATTCAAGAGTGAAACAATAATAAGCCCCCAGTGTCATTTTTATTCTCCTATACAAAAAGAGAAAAAATACTCAACCTCACTCACTCTCTCTCATTCTCTCTCTCCCTTCTTCCCTCTACTTGTCTTTTTCTTTTTTAGTTCTGCTCTTACAGCATCCACCACCGTTGCTGTCAGGAACCTCAGGGGCGGACTTAATTAGTTGCTAAGAGAAAGCTGCCAGTAGCGGGGTCCTGGGAGCGCTGGTAAAGCACTGCAGATTTTAGTTTGCTCTGAACTTTGATAATTATCAGGTAGTCTGTAATTTTCTCCTCTCCCATGTGGCCCCTGACAAAGAGCTGCACTAATGTAGAGGGGAGAAATCAGAATGAATGAACAGAAAGTATGCTAGAGGATGGCTGACATTTTACATGCTTCTAACCAACTGTGTTATTTTGTTAGTTTTTTTGCGTTGTTTGTAACTCATTTTGTAACTTATTTTGTACATAATGTTATTGCTACTGTCTCTTATGCAGATTGCAAATGGCTGACGCCATTTCCGGTCACAACTTGCAGACTTGTTTACGTGTTGCTGTGTGTTTTGTGCGTTTTGTTGCCAACCTTACTTTGCTACCTGACAACTTTACGTTTTTTACTTTTAATTACCGTTTATATTTTTGGTTTTTCCCTCACTCAACTTTTTTTTCATTCAACTTTTTCACTCCGGAAGCTTTATCTGGACGTGGTTCGTCAGGACATCCAACAGCCGAAGCTAAGTAGTAACATTAACATGATGCCTTCTAATTGCAGTCGCTGTACTCATAATATACAGGAGAACGATCGCCTTACAGCGAAGATAGCTGTGTTGCAAGCCCAGCTTCAGACGCAATTGTTAGGCAAGGGTCATTTCAGTGTAGGAAATGATGAAACAGCGTCTGTGCCACCAGTAAGTACAGATAGTATCGTTAGTATAAATCCCCTCACAAGGTCCCTGCAGCCGGATCTTTCTCATAGTTTCTGGAGGGAAATGCTGTAGGAATGCTCAACCGGTGTTGCTCATTCAGCCGACAGAAACTTTCAACTGGTTTTTCCCATTAAGCAGCGAGTCGGGGTCTGAGGCCGAGCCTTCTCTTGTCTCTACTCCTCCCGTTATGGGGTCTGAGACTCCGAAGCTTCCCATCATTAGCTCTGACAAATTGAAAACCCTTGTCATTGGCGACTCCATTACCCGCAGTATTAGACTTAAAACGAATCATCCAGCGATCATGCACTGTTTACCAGGTGGCAGGGCTACCGACGTTAAGGCTAATCTGAAGATGGTGCCGGCTAAAGCTAAAACTGGCGAGTGTATAGGGATATTGTAATCCACGTCGGCACCAACAATGTTAGGATGAAACAGTCGAGAGGTCAACAAGTGCAACATAGCTTCAGCGTGTAAATCAGCTAGAAAGATGTGTCAGCATCAAGTAATTGTCTCTGGCCCCCTCCAGTTAGGGGGAGTGATGAGCTCTACAGCAGAGTCTCACAACTCAATCGCTGGTTAAAAACTGTTTTCTGCCCCTCCCAAAAGATAGAATTTGTAGATAATTGTCCCTCTTTCTGGGACTCACCCACAAACAGGACCAAGCCTGGCCTGCTGAGGAGTGACGGACTCCATCCTAGCTGGAGGGGTGCTCTCATCTTATCTACCAACATAGACAGGGCTCTAACTCCTCTAGCTCCACAATGAAATAGGGTGCAGGCCAGGCAGCAGGCTGTTAGCCAGTCTGCCACTAGCACAGTCAGTGTAGTCAGCTCAGCTATCCCCATTGAGACTGTGTCTGTGCCTCGACCTGGGTTGGGGAAAACTAAACATGGCGGTGTTCGCCTTAGCAATCTCACTAGGATAACGACCTCCTCCTTTCCTGTCATTATTGAAAGAGATCGTGATACCTCACATCTCAAAATAGGGCTACTTAATGTTAGATCCCTCACTTCAAAGGCAATCATAGTCAATTAACTAATCACTGATCATAATCTTGATGTGATTGGCCTGACTGAAATATGGCTTAAGGCTGATGAATTTACTGTGTTAAATGAGGCCTCACCTCCTGGTTACACTAGTGACCATATCCCCCGTGCATCCCGCAAAGGCGGAGGTGTTGCTAACATTTACGATAGCATATTTCAATTTACAATTTAAAAAAAAAAAATAACGTTTTTGTCTTTTGAGCTTCTAGTCATGAAATCTATGCAGCCTACTCAATCACTTTTTATAGCTACTGTTTACAGGCCTCCTGGGCCATTTACAGCGTTCCTCATTGAATTCCCTGAATTCCTATCGGACCTTGTAGTCATAGCAGATAATATTCAAATGTTTGGTGACTTTAATGTTCACATGGAAAAGTCCACAGACCCACTCCAAAAGGCTTTGGAGCCATCTTCGACTCAGTGGGTTTTGTCCAACATGTCTCTGGACCTACTCACTGTCACAGTCATACTCTGGACCTAGTTTTGTCCCATGGAATAAATGTTGTGGAACTTCTTGCTCCTACCTGAAACGCAGATGTCTCATCTAGACAACTGGAAATGCAAATGCGCTACGCTAAATGCTAAATGTACTCGTTAAAACTCAAACGTTCATTAAAACACACATGCAGGGTATTGAATTAAAGCTACACTCGTTGTGAATCTAGCCAACAAGTCAGATTTTTAAAATGCTTTTCGGCGAAAGCATGAGAAGCTATTATCTGATAGCATGCAACACCCCAATATACCTGAAGGGGATGTAAACAAAATAATTAGCGTAGCCGGCGCTACACAAAACGCATAAATAAAATATAAAACATTCATTACCTTTGATGATATTCTTTGTTGGCACTCCTATATGTTCCATAAACATCACAATTGGGTCTTTTTCCCAATTAAATCCGTCCATGTATGCCCAAAATATCCATTTGTATAGCCTGTCTGGTTCAGGAAAAAAGCTCCCTTCCAACACACAACGTCATTTTTTAAAATTATATAAGTTGCGTATATTCTTTGACAAAACACTTCAACCTACTTTTGTAACCCAACTTTAGGTATTTGTAAACGTTAATATGCGATCAAATTGATCACTGTGCAAGGAAAACAACCTCTCTCTCAAAGTGAGCAAAACAAAGGAGTTGATCATAGACTACAGGAAAAGGTGGGCCAAACAGGCCCCCATTAACATCGACAGGGCTGTAGTGGAGCGGGTAGAGAGATTCAAGGTCCTTGGTGTCAACATCACCAACAAACTATCACAGTCCAAACACACCAAGACAGTCGTGAAGAGGGCATGACAACATCTTTTCCCCCTCAGGAGACTGAAAAGATTTGATAGGGTCCCCCTCAAAAAGTTCTACAGCTGCACCATTGAGAGCATCCTGACCGGTATCATCACCGCCTGATATGGTAACTGCTCGGCATCTGACCATAATGCACTACAAACTGAAATGGACCACCCACACAGACTGTGTGGTAAATTTGTCTTGTCACCTAAAACCCTCACACATTTTTACAGATGGACAATTGAAAGCATCCTGTTGGGCTGTATCACCGCCTGGTACGGCAACTGCACCTCCCACAACCGCAAAGCTTTAACTTCCTGACTGATGTCTTGAGATGTTACTTCAATATATCCACATATTTTTCCTCCCTCATGAGGCCATCTATTTTGTGAAGTGCACCAGTCCCTCCTGCAGCAAAGCACCCCCACAACATGATGCTGCCACCCCCGTGCTTCACGGTTGGGATGGTGTTCTTCGGCTTGCAAGCCACCCCCTTTTCCTCCAAACATAACGATGGTCATTACGGCCAAACAGTCATATTTTTGTTTCATCAGACCAGCAGATTTCTCCAAAAAGTACGATCTTTGTCCCAATGTGCAGTTGCAAACCGTAGTCTGTTTTTTTTATGGCGGTTTTGGAGCAGTGGTTTCTTCCTTGCTGAGCGGCCTTTCAGGTTATGTGGATATAGGACTCGTTTTACTGTGGATATTGTCACATCTGCTCCTGCCACACCCCCTAGTGGACATCCGGTGTCTCCGTGACCTGCAGCCACTCCTCCAGTACACTCTCTCTCCCCCTCCCCTTCTGTTTGTTTGTGATTGTGTGGTTGGAGACAGGTGTACTGGATCCAGAGCGGATCCTTACCAGTTGCAACCTGTTCCATAATCAAGACCTCTACAAATAATCAGTCCTGCCACTTCCACTCTGCCAGATCATAATCTCTGCTCAGTCAGTTTATGAGTCTAGCTATTTATGATCATTCAAGATCTTGTTACCCTGCTGTGTCTGTTTCCCTGCCTGACGCTGTTTATCCTCTCACCTGCTACTCTGTTCTGGATTCAACACACCACCACTCCATTGGATTCCTGGCTACCCTGTTCTGGATTCACCACACCACCACTCCATTGGATTCCTCCCCAGACCTCTTTACCCTGTTCCAACCCAGCTCACTCCAACCTCAGCCTCCACATCTAGTGTCCTACCACTCATCCAAGCTTCCCCGGATCTGCACTCCATATCTCCCTGTGTTCAATAAAATCCTTGGTTCATTCATCCCTGTTTCTTGGTCTGAGTCTGCTCATGGGTTCCCCTGTGCTGCTCCGCCTAAAAGATATAGATACTTTTGTGCCTGTTTCCTCCAGCAGCTTCACAAGGTCCTTTGCTGTTGTTCTGGGATTGATATGCACTTTTCACATCAAAGTACGTTCATCTCTAGGAGACAGAACGCGTCTCCTTCCTGAGTGGTATGATGGCTGCGTGGTCCCATGGTGTTTATACTTGCGTACTATTGTTTGTACAGATGAACGTGGTACCTTCAGGCGTTTGGAAATTGCTCCCAAGGATGAACCAGACTTGTGGAGGTCTACAATTGATTTTTTGAGGTCTTGAGATTCCTTTGGGATTTCTTTTGATTATCCCATGTTGTCAAGCAAAGAGGCACTGAGTTTGAAGGTAGGCATTGAAATACATCCACAGGTACACCTCCAATTGACTCAAATTATATCAATTAGCCTATCAGAAGCTTCTAAAGCCATGGCATTATTTTCTGGAATTTTCCAAGCTGTTTAAAGGCACAGTCAACTTAGTTTATGTAAACTTCTGACCCACTGGAATTGTGACACGGTGAAGTGAAGTAATCTGTCTGTAAACAATTGTTGGAAAAATTACTTGTGTCATGCACAAAGTAGATGTCCTAACCGACTTGCCAAAACTATAGTTTGTTAACAAGAAATTTGTGGAGTGGTTAAAAAATGATGTTTAATGACTCCATCCTAAGTGTATGTTAACTTCCAACTTCAACTGTTTTACTCCACTGTCGGAGCAAGAAGCACAAGGATTTTGCTACACCTGCAATAACATCTGCTAATAATATGTATGTGACCAATAAATGTAGATTTGATATGATACAGAGGGTACTGCATATGGCCCAGTACATCACCGGGGCCAAGCTTCCTGCCATCCAGGACCTATATACTAGGCGGTGTCAGAGGATAGCCCAAAAAATTGTCAAAGACTCCAATCACCCAAGTCATAAACTGTTTTGTCTGCTACCGCATGCCAAGTCTAGGACCAAAAGGCTCCTTAACAGCTTCTACCTCCAAGCCATAAGACTGCTGAACAATTACCCAAATGGCCACCGGATTATTTACATTGACAACCCCCCCCCCCCCCATTTGTTTTTTACACTGCTGCTACTCACTATTTATTATCTATCTATTAGTCACTTCACCCCTACCTACATGTACAAATTACCTTGATTAACCTGTACCCCCGCACATTGACTTGGTACCCCCTGTTTATAGCCTCTTTATTGTTATTTTATTGTATTTTTTACTTGAATTTATTTGGTAAATATTTTCTGAACTCTCTTGAACTGCACTGTTGGTTAAGGGCTTGTAAGTAAGCATTTCACGGTAAGGTCTACCTACACATGTTGTATTCGGCGCATGTGACAAATAAAGTTTTATTTGATTTGTCCTACCATTGCTTACACTTGGGATGGCTGCTGTTTCAGGGGGGAATGATTACAATATAACATCATGACAAGGTTCTACCTGAGTGGGTGTGACAGGGGAGCTTGCATGCTGGTCATGGACCAGATAGCAAAGAAACAGGACATATCATTCAGTATTTCCAAATCAGGAGTAAAATATGGAGAAAGTGAGCTCAGGGTATATCATTTATATGCAGCTATGTGTGAGCAGTGACAGGGACTGTGTTTAGTTGGTTCCTATCTTACATGCATCACATTAGGAATCTGAAGTGCCTGCGACGAGAGGAGGTTGAATTGCCATTGACCTGACTGAGCTAAAATGACATGGATTCAGACAAATAGAGCACTGTGCTGAGTGTGGAAACAAGATGGATGTCTTCTGGCAACATTGCAACACACCACAGGCCCTTTCTCACTATGGACAGAAAGTAAGCGTAAATCTTCAAATTTCTTCTAGCTACATGAACGTCAATCGGTTGAAAAAGTTTGGAATATTTCATGTTTTGAAACTGAGAAGTGATTGATATTGAAATAAAGTATAAAACAGACTGGATTATTTTGTTCACATTATATGATTCAAGAGGTTCCTGGTATAAGTTTTCAATATTCTCTCGATCCAGACGAGAAAGGGGTGCTTAGCCCCCTCAAGCCAGTGTCTCCACACCCTCAGGGCCTTGACCACCGCAAACAACTCCTGGTCCCCCACATCATAGTTATGCTCCTCCGGACTGAGCTTCCTCGAAAAGAGAGCGCAGGGGCAGAGTTTTGGTGGCGTACCCGAGTGCTGTGATACCCCAGCCTCGGACGCGTCCACCTCCACTATGAATGCTAGAGAGGGGTCCGGGTGCGCCAACACGGGTGCATCCGTGAACAGTGCCTTCAACTTTTTGAAGGCTCTGGCCGCCTCTGCCGACCACCGCAAACGCACCGGCTCCCCCTTCAACAGTGAGGTAAAACCCCGGATAAACCTCTGGTAGTAATTGGCAAACCCCAAAAACCGCTGCACCTCCTTCACCGTGGTAGGAGTCAGCCAATTACGTACAGCCTTAATGCGGTCACACTCCATCACCACCCCCGAGGTGGAAATACGATAACCCAGGAAGGAGACGGCTCGTTTGGATAACACACACTTCTCAGCCTTGACGTATAGGTCATGCTCCAGCAGTCTACCAAGCACCTTGCGTACCAGAGACAAATGCGTGGCGCAGGTGGCGGAATAGATCAGAATATCATCGATATAAACAACCACGCCCTGCCCATGCAGGTCCCTGAGAATCTCGTCTACAAAAGATTGAAAGACGGCTGGAGCATTCTTTAACCCATACGGCATGACGAGGTACTCATAGTGGCCCGATGTGGTACTAAACGCGGTTTTCCACTCGTCTCCATCCCGAATACGCACCAGACTATACGCGCTCCTGAGATCCAGTTTTGTGAAAAACTGTGCTCTGTGAAATGATTCCACCGCCGTAGCGATGAGAGGTAGTGGGTAACTAAACCCCACTGTGATGGCATTTAGACCTCTATAATCAATGCACGGACGCAGACCTCCCTCCTTTTTCTTCACAAAAAAGAAACTCGAGGAGACGGGTGAGATGGAGGGCCGAATGTACCCCTGTCCCAGAGACTCCGTGACATATGTCTCCATAGCCAACGTTTCCTCCTGGGACAATGGGTACACGTGACTCTTGGGAAGCGCAGTGTTTACCTGGAGATTTATCGCACACCACCCCCCCCCCCCCCCCCCCCCCCCCCCCCCCCCCCGGTCGATGAGGTGGTAATTTAGTCGCTCTCTTCTTACTGAAAGCGATTGCCAAATCCTTACCTTGTAGGGCAACCCAGCCCCAGAAGTGACTCTTCTTATCAACTGTATGCAATAATTTGATATTTGTTGTCTTAAGAATTCAATATTCTCTGTGTTGGTCTTGCCAACACCCATTGTTACATCATGTAGGTCTGATATCTGATTGGAGATTAACTTTACAGTAATACTATTGGTCAACAACTCCAAACAACTCTACCATGCTTAGAACAATGCCTTGTAATGATTGTTAATTCCTTTTATTTTAAGCTTCATGCCTTGTATGTGAATCCATTAGTTTTACAAAGTAATTAAATACACTTGTATTTATAATCCATTCTCAGACATTTCTTTATGGCCTATTACTGTAAGATTTACGATGGCGCCGGAGGGGAGGGCTACCGTCTTATCGGCTCTTAGCCAACCTTGCTATTTTGTTATTTTTTTCGCGTTGTTCGTAACTTGCTTTGTACATAATGTTGCTGCTACCATCTCTTATGACCGAAAAGAGGTTCTGGACATTAGAACTACGATTTCTCTGGAACAAGATTAGGGTGTCTTGCGAGGATCAGGCAACGTATGGCTAATCTGCCCTTACCTTCCGTCCTGCTAGCTAATGTTCAATCGCTGGAAAATAATTTGGACGAACTGAAAGCACTTATATCCTTTCAACGGGATATTCAAAACTGTAATATCTTATGTTTCACCGAATCGTGGCTGAATGACGAAGACATTAAGAACATACAGCTGACTTGATCAATAAAAATGTGGTCAGATAAAGCAGATATTCAGCTACAGGAAGTGCATCGATGACATTGTCCCCACAGTGACCGTACATACATACCCCAACCAGAAGCCATGGATTATAGGCAACATCCGCACTGAGCTAAAGGCTAGGTGCTAGGTTCTGCTGCAAAATTCACGTAAACTTTAAGAATACAGCGGGAGCAAACGGAAAACACGTCAGTTGCACATGGCGTCCCTCCAATCCCCCAATACCAACATGTTTTAAGGAAACCACCATAGTCCCTGTGCCGAAGAACACTAAGGTAACCTGCCTAAATGACTACCGACCCGTAGCACCATGAAGAGCTTTTAAAGCCTAGTCATGCCTCACATCAACACCATTTTCCCAGAAACCCTAGACCCACTCCAATTTGCATACTAACAGATCCACAGATGATGCAGTCTCTATTGCACTCTATACAGCCCTGTCCCACCTGGACAAAAGACCTATGTGAGAATGCTGTTCATTGACTACAGCTCAGCGTTCAACACCATAGTGCCCACAATGCTCATCACTAAGCTAAGGACTCTGGGACTAAACACCTCCCTCTGCAACTAGATCCTGGACTTCCTGATAGGCCGCCCCCAGGTGGTAAGGGCAGGTAACAACACATCCGACATGCTGATCATCAACACAGGGGCCCCTCAGGGGTGCGTGCTCAGTCCCCTCTTGTACTCCCTGTTTACTCATGACTGTACGGCCAGGCACGACTCCAACACCATCATTAAGTTTGCCAATGGCACAACAGTGGTAGGCCTGATCACCAACAACGACAAGACAGCCTATATGGAGGAGGTCAGGGACCTGGCCGTGTGGTGCCAGGACAACAATCTCTCCCTCAACGTGATCAAGACAAAGGAGATGATTGTGGACTACAAAAAAAGATGACTGAGCACGCCCCCATTCTCATTGACAGGGCTGTAGTGGAACAGGTTGAAAGCTTCAAGTTTTTTATTTTATTTAACTAGGCAAGTCAGTTAAGAACAAATTCTTATTTACAATGACAGCCTACTGGGGAACAGTGGGTTAACTACCTTGTTCAGGGGCAGAACGACAGATTTTTACCTTGTCAGCTCAGGGATTTGATCAAGCAACCTTTGGTTACTGGCCTAACGCTCTAACCACTAGGCTACCTGCCGCCCCAAAATTCCTTGGCACCCACATCACCAACAAACTAACATTGTCCAAGCACACCAAGACAGTCGTGAAGAGGGCACGATAAAACCTATTTCCCCTCAGGAGACTGAAAAGACTTGGCATGGGTCCTCGGATCCTCAAAAGGTTTTACATCTACACCATTGAGACCATCTTGACGGGTTCCATCACTGCCTGGTATGGCAACTGCTCGGCCTCCGACTGCAAGGCACTACAGAGGGTAATGCAGACGGCCCAGTACATCACTGGAGTCAAGCTTCCTGCCGTCCAGGACCTCTATACCAGGCGGTGTCAGAAGAAGGCCCTAAAAAATTGTCAAAGACTCCAGCCACCTTAGTCATAGACTGTTCTTTCTGCTACTGCACAGCAAGCAGTACTGTAGCGCCAAGTCTAGGTCCAAGAGGCTCCTAAATAGCCATAGCACAGGGCTTTTCTAGCAGGCTCTGTTTCCCTATACGGGAGCATTGTAACCCTAAATTGGGATTTCTTTTACCTGGTTACATGTACAATGAACGACACAGCAGCTTTTCGGCATGTTTTCTTATTTCTGTATAAAAGTCTATGACCAAGTTGCCTCTTTTACAATGGGGGTCAATAGGATAGAATGTTGGTTTTCCTCAATTTGTGGGCGTGGTCGAGGGGAATTCCTTATTATTATGCGAGTACCGACTATTTGATCTCAATCAGTTTCATGGGTATATGCATTTAGATCTATTCGAATTATACAGCGTTGATATGAATATTAGTTCAGAAGGTGTTAACAAACTGTACCTGTGTTAGGTTTCAATCAAAGGACATATTTTGCCTAGTGGCAGACTTTGTTGAGTTTTGGCTACATGACCAAAATATTTGACCATTCGCACAATCCTCCTAAAATCTCATAAGAAATGAGATGGTGTTTTTTGTCTTACAGTAACATTATACTATCTTATAATATTCGGTCTAGCTGTCGAGAATAGGGGTCCAGAAAAGTCAAATCCGCAGCCACTCCATTTATTATACTCTGTTTGTGTAAACCCTAATTTATAAACACTGGGTTTAAGAACATTTAAATCATTGAAAGGACAGATTTCTTTCTGTCAGGAAATAAACTGTTATTAAGTTTAGGAGATGCTTTTGATGCTTCCCCCTTCTTGTCTTGGCAGGTCCTGCTGTGTGTGTATTGCCATGGGTAAAGCTTATAATATGTACGCCCCAGCGCATTGTGAAAAGAAAGTACTTCTTCCCCACTTGGTTTAATTGTCCCTTAGAGACCTGTGGAATTGGAATCTAAGTGGAATACCAGTCTCTCTCTCTCTCTCTCTCTCTCTCTCTCTCTCTCTCTCTCTCTCTCTCTCTCTCTTTCTCTCTCTCTCTCTTTCTTTCTCTCTCTCTCTCTCTCTCTCTCAGGGCTGGTGTTCTTAGACTTTTGATTTGCCCCAGTCTTTATTTCATTGTAGGTTTTTTCTCACCCGGCTCTTCTGTGAAGCGTTTCAGCGCCAAAGTGTTAGGCTTTATTAACCCCCCTAAGCATGAAGCACCTAAGGGAGGTCAGACATTGGTCGTTAAAAATCTATTGTGACTCGTCTGAAAAATGAATAAATGAGCACATTATTTCCCCCCGTTCCGGAGCCCTGGTGCTCTGTTTGTCTAATCAAGTACGAGAGCTGGCGAAGTCAACCAGGGTTGACATGCACATTTTATTGAAGTTTTTGTCTGTCAGAGGAGTTTAAACGTGTAATGAACAAAAAAGTGGTGATTTAAAATATAATCCCATTTCACTGATGAAATTACAAAGACGACGAGAGTTCACAAATCATGCTCATTCTTTTCTATCATGAGCGATGCCCCTGTTGAGGTAGTGATGCTTTAAAGGAGGTGCGCCCCCTCAATGAATAGTGACAGCACTGTAACCGAATTGGAGGCGCAGTGGCCCAGCCTAGCCACCTCTCTGGGCTGAGAAATGCCTAAGGCTTTGTTCTCACCTCCGCCTCTGCTCACATAGGACACATCTACTGGAGCCTAGCTAGCACATCTCACCTCATAGGCACCAACCTCCTCCTGGTCTGCCTCTGAAACACTTACACCTGGCCTGGATGACAGTTGGTTCCCTTCAACAATAAAGGAAATGGTGTTATGTTATTCATACAGTTCATGGACTTACTGTACTCATTATTCTGTCTGAAACAATGTCTGCAACAATAGGAAATGTCTTCTACTCAGCATCTTTAATATCCCCTTGTGACACGGTCTCAATAACTGGATGTGGGTTTATTAACTTATGTATTATGTATAATATATTTAAGCAATAAGGCCAAAGGGGTTGTGGTATATGGCCAATATACCAAGACTAAGGGCTGTTATTATGCACAATGCAATGCGGAGTGCCTGGATACAGCCCTTAGCTGTGGTATATTGGCCATATACCACAAGCCCCCGAGATACCTTATTGCTATTATAATCTGGTTACCAACGTAATTAGACCAGTAAAAATAATTATTTTGTCATACACATGGTGTACGGTCTGATATATCAAGGCGTTCAGCCAATCAGCATTCAGGGCTCAAACCACCCAGTTTAAAATAACTTATGAATTATGTATTTAAGGGTCCCTGGAGAGGACAACATTATGAATTGAATTTGCTATTCAAGAACCGAAATGATCATGAGTGATACACAACACAACACATTGCTTTGGGGAGTAGGCCTATACAGTGGCTTGCGAAAGTATTCACCCCCTTGGCATTCTTTCTATTTTGTTGCCTTACAACCTGGAATTTAAATGGGATTTGTATTATTTGATTTGCATAACATGCCTACCACTTTGAAGACGATAAATATTTTTTTTTATTGTGAAATAAACAAGAAATAAGACAAGAAAAGTGAAAACTTGAGCTTGCATAACTATTCACCCCCTCAAGTCAATACTTTGTAGAGCCACCTTTTGCAGCAATTACAGCTGCAAGTCTCTTGTGGGTATGTCTCTATAACCTTGGCACATCTAGTCACTAGGATTTATGCCCATTCTTCAAGGTAAAACTGCTCCAGCTCCTTCAAATTGGATGGGTTCCGCTGGTGTACAGCAATCTTTAAGTCATACCACAGATTCACAATTGGACTGTGGTCTGGGCTTGACTAGGCCCTTCCATCGCCATTTAAATGTTCCCCTTAAACCACTCGAGTGTTGCTTTAGCAGTATGCTTAGGGTCATTGTCCTAGTGGAAGGTGAACCTCCGTCCCATTCTCAAATCTCAGGAAGACTGAAACAGGTTTCCATCAAGAATTTCCCTGTATTTAGCACCATCCATCATTCCTTAAATTCTGACCAGTTTCCCAGTCACTGCTGATTAAAAACATTCCCGCAGTATGATGCTGCCACCACCATGCTTAACTGTGAGGATGATGTTCTCGGGGGATGATAGGTGTTGGGTTGGTGCCAGACATAGCTTTTTCCTTGATGTCCAAAAAGCGAACTTTTAGTCTCATCTGACCAGAGTACCTTCTTCCATAAGTTTGGGGAGTCTTGCTTATTTTTTTCTTTAAGCAATGGCTTTTTTTCTGGCCACTCTTCCATAAAGCCCAGCTCCGCGGAGTGTACGGCTTAAAGTGGTCCTATGGACAGATACTCCAATCTCCGCTGTGGAGTTTTGCAGCTTCTTCAGGGTTATCTTTGGTCTCTTTGTTGCCTCTCTGATTAATGCCCTCCTTGCCTGGTCCGTGAGATTGGTGGGAGGCCCTCTCTTGGCAGGTTTGTTGTGAGGCCATATTCTTTCCATGTTTTTAATAATGGATTTAATGGTGCTCTGTGGGATGTTCAACGTTTCTGATTTTTTTATAACCCACAACTTTGTCCCTGGCCTGTTTGGAGAGCTCCTTGGTCTTCATAGTGCCGCTTGCTTGGTGGTGCCCCTTGCTTAGTGGTGTTGCAGACTCTGGGGCCTTTCAGAACAGGTGTATATATACTGAGATCAAATCAAATGTATTTATATAGCCCTTCGTACATCAGCTGATATCTCAAAGTGCTGTACAGAAACCCAGCCTAAAACCCCAAACAGCAAGCAATGCAGGTGTAGAAGCACGGTGGCTAGGAAAAACTCCCTAGAAAGGCCAAAACCTAGGAAGAAACCTAGAGAGGAACCAGGCTATGTGGGGTGGCCAGTCCTCTTCTGGCTGTGCCGGGTGGAGATTATAACAGAACATGGCCAAGATGTTCAAATGTTCATAAATGACCAGCATGGTCCAATAATAACAATCACAGGCAGAACAGTTGAAACTGGAGCAGCAGCACGGCCAGGTGGACTGGGGACAGCAAGGAGTCATCATGTCAGGTAGTCCTGAGGCATGGTCCTAGGGCTCAGGTCCTCCGAGAGAGAGAAAGAAAGAGAGAAAGAGAGAATTATAGAGAGCACACTTAAATTCACACAGGACACCGAATAGGACAGGAGAAGTATTCCAGATATAACAAGCTGACCCTAGCCCCCCGACACAAACTACTGCAGCATAAATACTGGAGGCTGAGACAGGAGGGGTCAGGAGACACTGTGGACCCATCCGAGGACACCCCGGACAGGGCCAAACAGGAAGGATATAACCCCACCCACATTTGCGAAAGCACAGCCCCCACACCACTAGAGGGATATCTTCAACCACCAACTTACCATCCTGAGACAAGGCTGAGTATAGCCCACAAAGATCTCTGCCACGGCACAACCCAAGGGGGGGGGGGGGGGGGGGGCAATCCAGACAGGATGATCACATCAGTGACTCAACCCTCTCAGGTGACGCACCCCTCCCAGGGACGGTATGAGAGAGCCCCAGTAAGCCAGTAACTCAGCCCCTGTAATAGGGTTAGAGGCAGAGAATCCCAGTGGAAAGAGGGGAACCGGCCAGGCAGAGACAGCAAGGGCGGTTCGTTGCCTTTCCGTTCACCTTCCCACTCCTGGGCCAGACTACACTCAATCATATGACCCCCTGAAGAGATGAGTCTTCAGTACAGACTTAAAGGTTGAGACCGAGTTTGCGTCTCTGACATGGGTAGGCAGACCGTTCCATAAAAATGGAGCTGTGACAGATCACATGACACTTGGATTGCACACAGGTGGACTTTATTTAACTAATTATGTGACTTCCGAAGGTAATTGGTTTCACCAGATCTTATTTAGTGGCTTCATAGCAAAGGGGGTGAATACATATGCATGCACCACTTTTCCTTTTTCTTTCCTTCACCAATTTAGACTATTTTGTGTATGTCCATTAAATGAAATCCAAATAAAAATCAATTTAAATTACAGGTTGTAATGAAACAAAATAGTAGAAATGCCAAGGGGGTGAATACTTTTGCAAGGCACTGTAGCTATCCGGTGTATGTGACAATAACATATTTTTTTATTCACTATATGTAAACATCTATAGTGAATAAAAAAGTATATATTATTGTTACATACACCGGATAGCTACAGTTAAATGTGTTGTTTTACAGGGTCAGCAATAGTAGTTTGGCTCAAATTAGGGTAATGTGCTTTGCACAAGGACATATGAACAGATTTTTCACCTTGACGTCTCAGGCATTCCACCAGCGACCTTTCGTTTACTTGTCCAACGCTGTAACTACTAGGCTACCTGCCGCCCTATAGACGTTTCACTATAGATGCTTACCCATAGATGTTTGCCAATGATGTTCACCTATATATGTTTACATGTCGATGCTTACCTATTGATGTTTACCTATATATGTTTAACTACACAGTTGAAGTCGGAAGTTTACGTACACCTTAGCCAAATACATTTAAACTCAGTTTTTCACAATTCCTGACATTTAATCAGAGTAAGAAATCCCTGTTCTAGGTCGGTTAGGATCACCACTTTATTTTAAGAATGTGAAAAGTCAGAATAATAGTAGAGAGAATGATTTATGTCAGCTTTTATTTCTTCTAACTGAGTCAGGTTTGTCAATTTATTTTAGCTTTTATTTATTTTATCAGAAGTTTACATACACTCAATTAGTATTTGGCAGCACTGCCTCTAAGTTGTTAAACTTAGGTCAAATGTTTCAGGTAGCCTTCCACAAGCTTCCCACAATAAGTTGGGTGAATAATGGCCCATTCCTCCTGACAGAGCTGGTGTAATAAAGTCAGGTTTGTAGGCCTCCTTGCTCACACAAGCTTTTTCAGTTCTGCCCGCAAATTTTCTATAGGGTTGAGGTCAGGGCTTTGTGATGGCCATCCCAATACCTTGACTTTGTTGTCCTTAAGCCATTTTGCCACAACTTTGGAAGTATGCTTGGGGTCAATGTCCATTTGGAAGACCCATTTGCGACCAAGCTTTAACTTCCTGACTGATGTCTTTAGATGTTGCTTCAATATATCCACATATTTTTCCTCCCTCATGATGCCATCTATTTTGTGAAATGCACCAGTCCCTCCTGCAGCAAAGCACCCCCACAACATGATGCTGCCACCCCCGTGCTTCACGGTTGTGATGTTCTATGGCTTGCAAGCCTCCCCCTTTTTCCTCCAAACATAACGATGGTCATTATTGCCAAACAGTTCTGCTTTTGTTTCATCAGACCAGAGGACATTTCTCAAAAAAGTACGTTCTTTGTCCCCATGTGCAGTTGCAAACCGTAGTCTGGCTTTTTTTGAAGCAGTGGCTTCTTCCTTGCTGAGCGGCTTTTCAGGTTATGTCGATATAGGACTTGTTTTACTGTGGATATTGTCACATCTGCTCCTGCCACACCCCCTAGTGGACATCCGGTGTCTCCTTGACCTGCAGCTACTCCTCCAGTACACTCTCTCTCTCCACCTCCCTTTCTGTGTGTTTGTGATTGTGTGGTTGGAGACAGGTGTGCTGGAGCCAGAGCGGATCCTTACCAGCTGCAACCCGTTCCATAATCAAGACCTCTACAAATACTCAGTCCTGTCACTTCCACTCTGCCAGATCATAATCTCTGTCCAGGCAGTTTATGATTCTAGCAATTTATGATTATTCAAGATCCTGTAACCCTGCTGTGTCTGTTTCCTTGCCTGACGCTGTTTCTCCTCTCACTGCAGTTTTGCCCTTTTTGGCTCTGGCTCCTGTTCCACATCTCACCACCCTGCTACCCTGTTCTGGATTCACCACACCACCACTCCATTGGATTCCTCTCCGGACCTGTTTACCCTGTTCCAACCCAGCTCACTCCAACCTCAGCCTACACATCTAGTTTCCCACCACTCATCCGAGCTTCCCCGGATCTGCACTCCATATCTCCCTGTGTTCAATAAATTCCTTGGTTCATTCATCCTGTGCTGCTCCTCTTAACAGATATAGATACTTTTGTGCCTGTTTCCTCCAGCAGCTTCACAAGGTCCTTTGCTGTTGTTCTGGGATTGATTTGCACTTTTCGCACCAAAGTACGTTCATCTCTAGGAGACAGAACGCGTCTCCTTCCTGAGTGATATGATGGCTGCGTGGTCCCATGGTGTTTATACTTGCATACTATTGTTTGTACAGATGAATATGGTACCATCAGGCGTTTGGAAATTGCTCCCAAGGATGAACCAGACTTGTGGAGGTCTACAATTTATTTTCTGAGGTCTTGGCTGATTTCTTTTGATTATCCCATGATGTCAAGCAAAGAGGCACTGAGTTTGAAGGTAGGCCTTGAAATACATCCAAAGGTACATCTCCAATTGACTCACATTATGTCAATTAGCCTATCAGAAGCTTCTAAAGCCATGACATCATTTTCTGGAATTTTCCAAGCTGTTTAAAGGCACAGTCAACTTAGTGTATGTAAACGTCTGACCCACTGGAATTGTGACACGGTGAATGATACGTGATGTAATCTGTCTGTAAACAATTGTTGAAAAAATTACTTGTGTCATGCACAAAGTAGATCTCCTGACTGACTTGCCAAAACTAGTTCGTTGACAAGAAATTTGTGAAGTGGTTGAAAAATGACTCCAACCTAAGTGTATGTGAACTTCCAACTTCAACAGTAAATGTTTACCTGGTATATGTTTACCTATGATGTTTACTTAGATGTTTACCTATGATGTTTACCTATATTTGTTTACCTATTTACACTACCTGGCGAAAGTATGTGGACATCTGCTCGTCGAACATCTCATTCCAAAATCATAGGCATTAATATTGAGTTGGTCCCCGCTTTGCTGCTATAACAGCCTCTACTCTTTTGGGAAGGCTTTCCACTAGATGTTGGAACATTGCACTGGGGACTTGCTTCCATTCAGCCACAAGAGCATTAATGAGATCGGGCACTGATGTTGGGCGATTAGGCCTGGCTCACAGTCACCGTTCCAATTCCTCCCAAAGGAGTTTGATGGGGTTGAGGTCAGGGCCCTGTGCAGGCCAGTCAAGTTCATCCACACCGATCTCAACAAACCATTTCTGTATGGAACTCACTTTGTGCACAGTGGCATTGTCATGCTGAAACAGGAGAGGGCCTTCCCCAAACTGTTGCCACAAAGTTGAAAACACAGAATAGTCTAGAATGTCATTGTATGCTGTAGCCTTAAGATTTTCCTTCACTGGAACTAAGGAGCCTAGCACAAACCATTATTACTCCTCCACCAAACTTTACAGTTGGCGGTATGCATTAGGGGCAGGTAGTGTTCTCCTGAACTGCCAGATGGTGAAGTGTGATTGATCACTCCAGAGAACATGTTTCCACTGCTCCAAAGTCCAATGGCAGAGAGCTTTACACCACTCCAGCTTGCAGCAGAGGACAGTTGATTTTTATGCGCAATGCACTTCAGCACTTGGTGGTCCCGTTCTGTGAGTTTATGTGGTCTACCACTTCGCAGCTGAACAGTTGTTGCTCTTAGACATTTCCACTTCACAATAACAGCACTTACAGTTGACCAGGGCAGCGCTAGCAGGGTAGATATTTGACTAGCAGGGTAGAAACATTTCCAAACCAGAAACCGTGGATTGATGGCAGCATTCGCGTGAAACTGAAAGCACGAACCACTGCTTTTAATCAGGGCAAGGTGACCGGAAACATGACCGAATACAAACAGTGTAGCTATTCCCTCCGCAAGGCAATCAAACAAGCTAAGCGTCAGTATAGAGACAAAGTAGAATCTCAATTCAACGGCTCAGACACAAGAGGTATGTGGCAGGGTCTACAGTCAATCACGGATTACAAAAAGAAAACCAGCCCAGTCACGGACCAGGAAGTCTTGCTCCCAGGCAGACTAAATAACTTTTTTGCCCACTTTGAGGACAATACAGTGCCAATGACACGGCCCGCAACCAAAACATGCAGACTCTCCTTCACTGCAGCTGAGATGAGTAAAACATTTAAACGTGTTAACCCTCGCAAGGCTGCAGGCCCAGACAGCATCCCCAGCCGCGCCCTCAGAGCATGCGCAGACCAGCTGGCTGGTGTGTTTACGGACATATTCAATCAATCCTTATCCCAGTCTGCTGTTCCCACATGCTTTAAGAGGGCCACCATTGTTCCTGTTCCCAAGAAAGCTAAGGTAACTGAGCTAAACGACTACCGCCCACTCACTTCCGTCATCATGAAGTGCTTTGAGAGACTAGTCAAGGACCACATCACCTCCACCCTACCTGACACCCTAGACCCACTCCAATTTGCTTACCGCCCAAATAGGTCCACAGACGATGCAATCTCAACCACACTGCACACTGCCCTAACCCATCTGGACAAGAGGAATACCTATGTGAGAATGCTGTTCATCGACTACAGCTCAACATTTAACACCATAGTACCCTCCAAACTCGTCATCAAGCTCGAGACCCTGGGTCTCGACCCCGCCCTGTGCAACTGGACTTCCTGACGGGCCGCCCCCAGGTGGTGAGGGTAGGTAACAACATCTCCACCCCGCTGATACTCAACACTGGGGCCCCACAAGGGTGCGTTCTGAGCCCTCTCCTGTACTCCCTGTTCACCCACAACTGCGTGGTCACACACGCCTCCAACTCAATCATCAAGTTTGCGGACGACACAACAGTGGTAGGCTTGATTACCAACAACGACGAGACGGCCTACAGGGAGGAGGTGAGGGCCCTCGGAGTGTGGTGTCAGGAAAATAACCTCACACTCAACGTCAACAAAACTAAGGAGATGATTGTGGACTTCAGGAAACAGCAGAGGGAACACCCCCCTATCCACATCGATGGGACAGTAGTGGAGAGGGTAGTAAGTTTTAAGTTCCTCGGCGTACACATCACAGACAAACTGAATTGGTCCACCCACACAGACAGCATTGTGAAGAAGGCGCAGCAGCGCCTCTTCAACCTCAGGAGGCTGAAGAAATTTGGCTTGCCACCAAAAGCACTCACAAACTTCTACAGATGCACAATCGAGAGCATCCTGTCGGGCTGTATCACCGCCTGGTACGGCAACTGCTCCGCCCACAACCGTAAGGCTCTCCAGAGGGTAGTGAGGTCTGCACAACGCATCACCGGGGGCAAACTACCTGCCCTCCAGGACACCTACACCACCCGATGTCACAGGAAGGCCATAAAGATCATCAAGGACAACAACCACCCGAGCCACTGCCTGTTCACTCCGCTATCATCCAGAAGGCGAGGTCAGTACAGGTGCATCAAAGCTGGGACCGAGAGACTGAAAAACAGCTTCTATCTCAAGGCCATCAGACTGTTAAACAGCCACCACTAACATTGAGTGGCTGCTGCCAACACACTGACTCAACTCCAGCCACTTTAATAATGGGAATTGATGGGAATTGATGTAAAATATATCACTAGCCACTTTAAACAACGCTACTTAATATAATGTTTACATACCCTACATTATTCATCTCATATGTATACGTATATGCTGTACTCTATATCATCTACTGCGTCTTTATGTAACACATGTATCACTAGCCACTTTAAACTATGCCACTTTGTTTACATACTCATCTCATATGTATATACTGTACTCGATACCATCTACTGCATCTTGCCTATGCCGCTCTGTACCATCACTCATTCATATATCTTTATGTACATATTCTTTATCCCTTTACACTTGTGTGTATAAGGTAATAGTTTTGGAATTATTAGTTAGATTACTCGTTGGTTATTACTGCATTGTCGGAACTAGAAGCACAAGCATTTCGCTACACTCGCATTAACATCTGCTAACCATGTGTATGTGACAAATACATTTGATTTGATTTGATTTGATTTTGATTTGACTAAATTACTTGTTGGAAAGGTGGCATCCTATGACGGTGCCACGTTGAAAGTCACTGAGCTCTTCAGTAAGGCCATTCTACTGCCAATGTTTGTCTATGGAGAGTGCAAGGCTGTTTGCCTGATTTTATACACTTGTCAGCAACAGGTGCGGCTGAAATAGACAAATCCGATCATTTCAAGGGGTGTCCACATACTTTTGTGTATATAGTGTATGTTTACCTATAGATGTTTACTTATATATATTTACCTATAGATGTTTAACAATATATTTGTACCTCTAGATGTTTATCTATAGTTGGCCTATAGGTAGTATTTAGTATAGTACTATAGATGATTAGTCCATGATGTTGTCCAATGTACAAATATAGTCATGGTTTCAATACTTGAAAAGTAAAACATCTCCCAGGAATGATTATGTTTATTTTCTTGTAGTATAAATAATCTTGAGATCCAATCTCAAGAACATTGGTGATAATAATGCATAGAGGAACCCTTTTGATGTCTCTCCTTGATAAGGATGGCGTTAACAGTTATGGCTTGGGGAGAAAAAGTTGCATCCAATACTGCAGAAAAAAAGAGAGAAACTGTTCTGTTTTAGTTTTTCACTGCTGTAATTGGGAAGCTCATGTGCCCTTTAAACAACATTACATGAAGTGAATAAGACTTGAAAAGTACATCAGCCTCTAAAATGCTTACCATTTTTAACCCTAATGAACTGAGGGTATAGTACTGTATAGTACTGCGGGTATAGTACTGTATATTATGTTGAATCCCCCTGCTACATGGGACCTCATAAAACACAGAAGACAGAAAGTTGTATCTGGTTATTTGTGTTTAATTGGAGGCGCTGAGTGATGCAAACTAGGCTTTAATTCCTTCCCCTGCTGCCTGACTATGAGCAACATCAGCTCAGATGCCCCCTCACTCGCCAACCCTTATTGAAATGACCACACGTGCTCCTACTGACAGATATGTTGGATGCTGCCTCAATATAGCATGTTGATAATAGACATAATCAATTCTAACTATTCAACATGATTTCATATTCAAGCATTGTAAAAGTATGGGCAGCACTAGAGGACTCATATAGTAGTAGTCAACAGGGTTCTGTTCATTTGGCTTTAGACATTCAACACCACAAATGTTTGTTTGACATTGAGCTTAGTCAAGAAACGGATCATATTGAGCATGTCCAACAATTTACTGTCTACCAGCATGCATTTAAGTTCAAGCCTATGATCTTCTCCATGTTCATATAATGGCTCATGCTGTAAACATGATTGCAGATTGAATAAAGAATACTTTGGTTTCCTTTGGCCCTCGAAAACAGTTCTGTCATGTGCTGTCCACGCTCATCTCCGTGCTCGGCTTGCCTTGGTGCCTTTATGCGATGTGACAGAGGAGGGCTGGGGACTCTTTCTCCCGGCACCGCGGTACCAGGCACACTGACACTCTTCTCTGAAGTGCCACATTAATTCTAATAAAGCGCTGCTTTACCAGGGCCCATGAAGACCAGGGCTGTTGGGGGGCAGGCGCTGGTATAAATACCTAGCTTAATGAAGGGAGGCGGTGGGCGCAGGTGGTGTGGCAGTGCAGGTGGCAACTCTCGCCCTCAGGCTCCTGGGTGAGTCCGCTGCCACCGCCACTCCAGGGGGCACAGCAGCAGAGATTGCATTTTAATTACCAGGTACGCCTTGTCCTCCTGATGGGTCACAGTCTATGTCTGTGTCTGTGTCCATGTATGTCCCTGTGTGTTCAGTCCCATTGTCTGTCCCCATCGCTGTCCACAGTTGAGCTATAAGCTCTAAAAGTTACTTCACAAGTGACTACCTTACATGGAACTGTCCTAGTATATGGATGGCCTGCAACTAATTCCATATTCCACAACTTGCATATGTATGAGAGGTAGACGTCTGCATTGTGATGACTTTTCTGCCACTGAATCATGTGTACATTCCAAACATATGCAACGGGGGAGCATCCATCCAGTTTGACTGTGCTAACCCTCCCCTTGAGGAGCTCCAACAAAAGGGAGGTCCACCTCCCAGTTCTTCCCTTCTCTGGAAAAGTCATCGCTCCTCTCTCACTGAACACTAACTCAAAACTACTTGACACTTTAAATGTTCCTGTTCTGCGATTTCCGTTTTGAGCAAGTGTGGTGACCTTGGTGAGAAGTAGTTTATGGATTTGACCCACCCATACCCTCCAATGTGTCAAGTCCACATTCAGAAGCGTGATGAGAAAGGTTGAAGGAGAGGATGTCTGTAAAGGCGTCTGGATATAAGGCTTGGTTTGTTCCTAGCAGAACTCACTAGGTAAAATGAACATCTGTGCCTTGCATACTCTCTTAAAATACCATCGCTTGAAAAATGAGAAAAAAGTGGCAATAGTACTGTTTGTCCCTCTTGAGACGCGGTAGCAAGTATACACTTCCTCAAAATAGTCTGCATTAATTTAAGATCACTCAAGAAATCTGTAATACATTTAGAAATTTTTGCCAAGGAGGTCTAAGTCACGCAATTTCACATCTAAGATATTTGGTGCAGAATTTCTTAAGGGGAAAATGTGCATTCAGACAAGTCTTCTCTCATTGAATGACAACAAACAAATCATTGAAGAATCACTACTGTCGACCGATCACTGACGAATGGACGTAGACTTCAGCTACCGAACATCGGCTTGCCGCAGGAAAAAATGTTGTGTGAACAAACAGCCGTAAAAACCCTTGCTGAAGACCAAAACGTACAAAAACGTAACCAAATATCATCATAAGATATGCAACTGTTTTGGATGGGAAGCATGCAGACACCTTAAGCCACCTTAAGCCCAGGACAGCAACCCCCTGCCCCTCCCCCATCATCCCACTCTGGGGACGCCCCTGAATCGGCACACAACAGCACACAGCAGCACTCAGCTGCACAGATGTTGTTTTATCGTGTGGAGCAGCGGCCCAACGGGGGGCTCCTACTCATTAGCTGTTGTCTCTCTCTCTCTTTGTCTGACCATCCCTTTTATACAGTAAATGCAGCAGTTGCCTCAAGATCATTCCGTTAAGAGAAGCAAAACCACCACAGGAAAAACATGGATTAAACACAAAGAAACCCACACACTGCGCCATATACACAGTGCTGAATTATATCCACAATTATATACACAGGCACCCTACTGATTAAGGGTGCCTATTATCAGGTGTTTTTCTTTTGAATGTGGTCATGAGACATTGGAAATCCAAATAGAGAATTTGGTTCATTCAGCAAGTTTATGCAAATAATGCTACAGTATTTGCTTTACGTCTCCATAAGACATTAATATCTTAAGCATATTAAGTTTCCCCTCTTTCATCATATGAAGAGTCTGTTTCAGCAGTTCTCCACAGCAAATACCATCATCCTTATACAGTATGCTTTGTGTTTACCTCGAAGAGTGTGATTAAAGGACACCATGTCTGACACATTAAAACTATTCTTCCCCCCTCTTACTTACCCAGAGAAAGGCCCCAGCATTATTGATCGAATTCTCCCTCCATCCTTCCATCCCTCTTTCCCTGTGCACCAGTGGAGGCTTCTCAGAGGAGGAAGGGGAGGACCATATCCTCAGTGAATTTCATAAAAATAAAACGTTTTCATGAAAATAAATAATTATTTTTAGGTAAAACTATACTAAATATATTCACGTCACCAAATAATTAAAAACACTGTTTTGCAATAAAAGTCTACAGTAGCCTCAGCAGCCCTCTGTAGGGTAGCTAGTTTACATCCTCCTCTGGGTACATTGACTTCAATACAAAACCTAGGAGGCTCATGGTTCTCACCTGCTTCGATATACTTACACAGTAATTATGACTAGGTCTGTTGAGGTGACCGTATTACTGCCACACCGGCAGTCATGAGTCATAACTGCAGTAAAATTCGACATGACTGTTGAGTCACGGTAATCTCTCATGCACTCTGGATGTGTTAGTATTACCCAACTCACTAATGATCATCAGGTCGCTCATGGCCTGATACTCAGGGCTCTATTGTTTCTCTAACCACTCTGACATCCACGCAAATGCAATCAAAAATCACATCAAACACTTATCATCAAAAGAGTATGTGCTACTAAAACTCACTTCACTGTGACTGATCAATTTGAAGAAAAAAGTTCAACAACAGGTTGAAACTGAATGGAAAACATGGTCTTTGTGGATGTTGCTTCAAAACAAAATGGACAGCGCTTTCTAAGATGATGATTCATTCAAAACAACCATATGCATATTAGAGCTTATGCATATGCATATGCATAGGCCCAAGCCCGAAAAAATGTAATTAAAATAACGAGTGTGTCGTTATACAATGCACAGCTTACCAGCATATTACACACAGAAGAAGAATATACAAAAATATAAATGTCTAATATATTTGGTACATAATTGGTCTAGCCTAATTTAAACACATTCAGAGTTAGCGTACAGTGAATTTGTATTTGATTTTGAATTTTTCATATTATCATAATTTATAGGCTGACACGTTACCCTTAGCTACAGAATATCACACCACTGTATGTTTCCATCTCCTCCCCTTTCCTTCATTCCTTTCTCCAGAGTGTAGAGAGAGGGGCAGTCAACAGTTTAATGAAATATGTTTAGTTGTGAAAACATGATACTATCGATGTTCCTGAACAGATTTCACTTGGTTTCCCAAATTAATCACTTAATCACAGGAACAGGTTTAGAGAGCCCATGGCATACTGAGTTTGGGTAGAATATCACCTGTCATATAGGACCTGTTTAAAATGATCACTTTTAGTTCAAAATCGGCACTTCATATGCTCACACTCACTCCTGAATGGGAAAAATATAATCTCTATTTCATTCAGCTAAGTTCAATTATATTCTTCTTAGTATAAATCATATAATATAAAATAATGGCACGCGTCTTATAAGCATAGCTTGTTCTTTAAATTAACAAGCCAACAGCCTATGGCATGGTGCATTGCCAGATAACATACAGTAGGCCAACTCATATTCTGTTCTTCTGAAATACATTTTCCTCAAATCATAATGTTTCTTTAGACCTGCCAAATAATTAATGGATTTATTGTGATGGTGTTATGATGGAACATTTATGTTTGTGCTTTTCTATTAACCAATTTCTGTGTTCTATGTTTGTGCCTCTCTAATAACCAATTCCTGTCTTCATGCAAGTGAATGATTGAACAAATCCTTACTATCAGTATCTTCAATTTGGCAGTACGCCCAGACCCTTGTTTTGAGAATGAAAGATATCTCAGTTTCAAGGTCTCAGCTTAGAGAGAAGAAGCCTTGTGAAGTATTGGTCTGTCACATGCATGACCCAGTATTGGTCGGTCACATGAATGAAGCAAACTGATTAATTCATTATGAATTATGAATAAGCTAAATCATCTAAATATAACTTTTCTGTATATAAGAGATCTAACGGACTGCCCCGATGGAGCTCCTGATCAACATGTGTACTTGGTGCATTGAGTTGGTTGGAACCTCTCCAGCGTGCTGATAATAAAGAATTATGAATTTTATTTAATTGACTTCGAGTGTTTCAATGAATACCCCAACCAGTTCTGTTAGGTGAGTTTTTTGATCTATAATGTTATCTACGGTTATTATATATGTATATGAAGTAGCGGCAAGCTAGTTTTAGAAGAAGGCTAGAGTGAGGGCAGGAGGCCCCACCATCAATTGTCTATAGGAATTTATAAGAGAAGTGTCTACATGCTCGAGAACCACTGGGAACTGTTGAAGATACATATGGTGTCCCTCACCGCCCATCAATCTACAGGTAGTGAACACTGACTTGAAAAGTTTGAGAGGGTCACATATGAGATGGGTAAGGGCTGTAACAATGTTCATTGATGCCCCCGGACAATGAGATTTCCTCGAGAACATGATATGTGCATCTCTTGGGCTGCTGTGATCGTTGCTGGTGGTGTGTATGTGAATTACTAAAGATTTATAACATTATATTGGGATCCTTTATGGATATATGAAAGAAGAGAGTAGTGCTATTCTAAATGTATAGAAAGATACATATAGAAGTAACGACAGGAGAATCGTTGAAGATGCACATGGGGTATTAAGGGAGATTACTGAGTCTGTTTGGGAATAGTACTAAGTGAATGTGGATGTGAAAGTTGTGTGTGTGTGTGGAAAGGATGTGTTAAGCTGATTGAAATTTGAATAATAAGCTGATTGATTGAAATTTGGGATGGAGGTATGAATAATTGAATAAGAGATGTTTTTGACAAGGGCTGTAAGGGACACAGTGGGGAAATTTGGGATAGAGGCATGAATAATTGAATAACGTTTTTGACAATTTGTAATTATTATTAATCAATTCAATAGTTTGGGTAGCACCAGTGATTTAAGTAAGTAATGTCATCAAAAACAATAATCTGTTTCCATTATCTGGAACAGTATCCAGAATAAGTAGATCCAAGTAAATGTTTTTAGTACTGAATATTGAGCTGATTGTCCAGCACCAACTTTCTGAAGATCCTAGCAGATTTGTTAAACAAACAGGTTTCCTGTTTTGACTAGTTTATGTCTCAGGGATGGTTAGTACGGAACTGTATGTCAATGCAACAGGTTAAAAAGATTATGTTTACAAGAGAGGGACTCTGGGGGATTGTTTACTTTTGAAGGTGCCCCTTCAGCTTGACGGGACACTGTATCATCTGATGTGTCTGAAGTATAATTCTGTATGCGCATGGGTTTATCAAAACTTCCTGCCCAATACATAGTAAACTCCACTAAGATTAGGATTTTTTAAAGACTGATTAAGATCTTTATTTTCTTTCTTCCAGGACCGTTAACAAGTTTTTTTTTAAATACACTGCTCAAAAAAATAAAGGGAACACTTAAACAACACAATGTAACTCCAAGTCAATCACACTTCTGTGAAATCAAACTGTCCACTTAGGAAGCAACACTGATTTACAATACATTTCACATGCTGTTGTGCAAATGGAATAGACAACAGGTGGAAATTATAGGCATTTAGCAAGACACCCCCAATAAAGGAGTGGTTCTGCAGGTGGGGACCACAGACCACCTCCCCTGTTCCTAAGCTTCCTGGCTGATGTTTTGGTCACTTTTGAATGCTGGCAGTGCTTTCACTCTAGTGGTAGCATGAGATGGAGTCTACAACCCACACAAGTGGCTCAGGTAATGCAGCTCATCCAGGATGGCACGTCAATGCGAGATGTGGCAAGAAGGTTTGCTGTGTCTGTCAGCGTAGTGTCCAGAGCATGCAGGTGCTACCAGGAGACAGGCCAGTACATCAGGAGACGTGGAGGAGGCCATAGGAGGGCAACAACCCAGCAGCAGGACCGCTACCTCCGCCTTTGTGCAAGGAGGAGCAGGAGGAGCACTGCCAGAGCCCTGCAAAATGACCTCCAGCAGGCCACAAATGTGCAGGTGTCTGCTCAAACGGTCAGAAACAGACTCCACGAGGGTGGTATGAGGGCCCGACGTCCACAGGTGGCGGTTGTGCTTACAGCCCAACACCGTGCAGGATGTTTGGTATTTGCCAGAGAACACCAAGATTGGCAAATTCGCAACTGGAGCCCTGTGCTCTTCACAGATGAAAGCAGGTTCACACTGAGCACATGTGACAGATGTGATAGTCTGGAGAAGCCGTGGAGAACGTTCTGCTGCCTGCAACATCCTCCAGCATGACCGGTTTGGCGGTGGGTCAGTCATGGTGTGGGGTGGCATTTCTTTGGGGGGCCGCACAGCCCTCCATGTGCTCGCCAGATGTAGCCTGACTGCCATTAGGTACCGACATGAGATCCTCAGACCCTTTGTGAGACCATATGCTGGTGTGGTTGGCCCTGGGTTCCTCCTAATGCAAGACAATGCTAGACCTCATGTGGCTGGAGTGTGTCAGCAGTTCCTGCAAGAGGAAGGCATTGATGCTCTGGACTGGCCCGCCCGTTCCCCAGACCTGAATCCAATTGAGCACATCTGGGACATCATGTCTCGCTCCATCCACCAACGCCACGTTGCTCCACAGACTGTCCAGGAGTTGGCGGATGCTTTAGTTCAGGTCTGAGAGGAGATCCCTCAGGAGACCATCTGCCACCTCAGATGGTTGTAGGGAGGTCATGCAGGCACGTGGAGGCCACACACACTACTGAGCCTCATTTTGACTTGTTTTAAGGACATTACATCAAAGTTGGATCAGCCTGTAGTGTGGTTTTCCACTTTAATTTTGAGTGTGACTCCAAATCCAGACCTCCATGGGTTGATAAATTTGATTTCCATTGATAATTTTTGTGTGATTTTGTTGTCAGCACATTCAACTATGGAAAGAAAAAGTATTTAATAAGAATATTTAATTCATTCAGATCTAGGATGTGTTATTTTAGTGTTCCCTTTATTTTTTGAGCAGTGTATGTTTGCCAACAGTTCTGTGTCTCTACCTTTGAGTGTTGCAGTTGTCTAAGACACTGCATCTCAGTGCAAGAGGTGTGACCGCAGTACTTGGTTCGATTCCAGGCTGCATCACATCCAGTCGGGATTGGGAGTCCCGTAAGGCGGCGCACAATTGGCCCAGCATTGTCCGGGGTAGGCCGTCATTGTAAATAAGAATCTGTTCTTAACTGACTTGCCTGGTTAAATACAGCTATTTTTAAATAAAATTGAGGGGCAGTTATTGAGACTGTGTACTGTACAGCGTATTGTATAGTGTACAGGTGCTCAGATCCTGCTGTTGAGGGAGCTCCCAAATGTTTATTTTTTTATTTCACCTTTATTTAACCAGGTAGGCCAGTTGAGAACAAGTTCTCATTTACAACTGCGACCTGGCAAAGATAAAGCAGGTGTGACAAAAACAACAACACAGAGTTACACATAAACAAACGTACAGTCAATAACACAAAATGAAAGAAAAATAGAAAAATCTATGTACAGTGTGTGCAAATACATAGGCCATAGAGGCAATACATAGAGGCAATACATAGGCCATTGAGGCAAAAATAATTACATTTTAACATTAATACTGGAGTGATATATGTGCAGTTGATGATGTGCAAGTTGAGATACTGGGGTGCAAAAGAGCAAGAGAGTAAGTAATAATATGGGGATGAGGTGTGCTGTTTACAGATTGGCTGTGTACAGGTACAGTGATCGGTAAGCTGCTCTGACAACTGATGCTTAAAGTTAGAGAGGGGGATATAAGACTCCAGCTTCAGAGACTTTTGCAATTCGTTCCAGTTATTGGCAACAGAGAACTGGAAGGAAAGGTGGCCAAAGGAAGTGTTGGCTTGGGGATGACCAGTGCAATATACCTGCTGGAGCGCGTGCTACGGGTGGGTGTTGCTATGGTGACCAGTGAGCTGAGATAAGGCAGGGCATTACCAGCAAAGACTTATAGATGACCTGGAGCCAGTGGGTTTGGCGACGGATATGTAGTGAGGGCCAGCCAACGAGAGCATACAGGTCTCAGTGGTGGGTAGTATATGGGCCTTTGGTGATTAAAAGGATGGCACAGCGATAGACTACATCCAGTTGGCTGAGTAGAGTGTTGGGGGCTATTTTGTAAATGGCATCGCTGAAGTCAAGGATTGGTAGGATAGTCAGATTTACGAGGGTATGTTTGGCGGCATGAGTGAAGGAGGCTTTTTTTGTGAAATAGGAAGCCGATTCTAGATTTAATTTTGAATTGGAGATGTTTAATGTCAGTCTGCAAGGACAGTTTTCAGTCTAACCAGACACCTGGGTATTTGTAGTTGTCCACATATTCGAGGTAAGAAAACCGCCCAGAGAAGTGATGCTAGTTGGGCGGGAGGGTGCTGATTTGACACACTGAACTCTATCTGAGAAGTAGTTGGTGAACCAGGCGAGGCAGTCATTTGATAAGCCAAGGCTATTGAGTCTGCTGATAAGAAGGCGGTGATTGACATAGTCGAAAGCCTTGGCCAGATCAATGAAGATGGCTGCAGAGTACTGTCTTTTTATAACGGGAGTTTGGGCATTTGGGAGTTTGTGCTACAGGATGCAAATTTATGTTTAAAAAAGCTAGCCTTGCTTTCCTATCTGCCTCTGTATATTGGTTCCTGACTTCCCTGAAAAGTTGCATATTGCGGGGGCTATTCGAAGCTAATGCAGTAAGCTACAGGATGTTTTTGTGCTGGTCAAGGGCAGTCAGGTCTGGAGTGAACCAAGGGCTATATCTGTTCCTGGTTAAAAAAAATTGAATGGGGCATGCTTATTTAAGATGGTGAGGAAAGCCCTTTTAAAGAATAACCAGGCATCCTCTACTGACGGAATGAGGTTAATATCATTCCAGGATACCTGGGCCAGGTCGATTAGAAAGGCCTGCTCACTGAAGTGTTTTAGAGAATGTTTGACAGTGATGAGGGGTGGTCGTTTGACCGCAGACCCCATTATGGACGCAGGCAATGAGGCAGTGATTGCTGAGATTCTGATTGAAGACAGCAGAGGTGTATTTAGAGGGCAGGTATGTCAGGATGATATCTATGAGGGTGCCCGTTTTTACGGATTTGGGGTTGTACCTGGTAGGTTCCTTGATAATTTGTGTGAGATTGAGGGCACCTATCTTAGATTGTAGGATGGCTGGGGTGTTAAGCATGTCCTAGTTTAGTTCACCTAACAGTAGAGCTCTGATGATAGATGGGGGAAAATCAATTCACATATGGTATCCAGGGCACAGCTGGGTGCTGAAGGGGGTCTATAGCAAACGGCAACGATGAGAGACTTGTTTCTGGAAAGGTGGATTTTTAGAAGTATTGAAGAGTATTTTTAAGAAGTATTTTTAGTCGAATTGAAGTAGCTCGAAGCTTGAATTGTTTGTGCACAGACCTGGATAGTATGACAGAACTCTGCAGGCTATCTCTGTAGTAGATTGCAACTCCGCCCCGGTTGGCAGTTCTATCTTGTCGGAAAATATTATAGTTAGGGATGGAAATTTCAGATTTTTGGTGGTCTTCCTAAGCCAGGATTCAGAAACGGCTAGGACATCCGGGTTGGCAGAGTGTGCTAAAGCAGCGAATAAAACAAACTTAGGGAGGAGGCTTCTAATGTTAACATGCATGAAACCAAGGCTTTTACGGATACAGAAGCACCTGGGGAATGGGAGTGGAGCTAGGTTCTGCAGGGCCTAGATTAACCTCTACATCACCAGGCTAAAGGCTATAAGAACTGGTCGTCTAGTGCATTCGGAACAGAGAGTAAAAGGAGCAGGTTTCTGAGTGTGGAAGAATAGATTCAAGGCATAATGTACAGACAAGGGTATGGTAGGATGTGAATACAGTGGACGTAAACCTAGGCATTGAGTGACAATGAGAGAGGTTTTGTCTCTAGAGACATCATGTAGACCAGGTGAGGTCACTTCTTGTGTGGGAGGTGAAACAAAAGGGCTTACTAAGGCATATTGAGCAGGGCTGGAGGCTCTACAGTGAAATAAGACAATGCGTAGCTGAGTAATCATAGGGAGCAGTGGGTCGCTAGGCAAGCTGGAGACACGGCGATTCAGACAGCTAGCGGGCCAGGGCTATCAGGCTAGCAGAAGGGCCTTAGGGTGACGTCGCGACGGAAGAGTCTGTTGTAGCCAGTAGACCAGTCGTGATGGATCGGCGGGGCTCCATGTCGGCAGTGAAAAGGGTCCAGGTCAATTGGAAAAATAGGTATTGTAGCCCAAGGAGTGGCTGATGGACCTCTTCAGCTAGCTGGGAGATGGGCCTAGCACAAGGCTAGTTCCAGGCTCACTGGTGCTTGCTTCACGGCAGAGGCGTTAGCCAGGTGGTAGCCACTTGGATAGCAGCTAGCTAGCTGCGATGATCCAGGTGAAAAGGTTCAGAGCTTGCGGTAGGAAACCGGATATGTGGAGAATGTATTTTGTAACATGAAGTCCTATGAGTGTCATCTGATGAAGATCATCAAAGGTTAGTGATTAATTTTATCTATATTTCTGCTTTTTGTGACAACTCTCTTTGGCTGGAAAAAATGGCTGTGATTTTCTGTGACTTGGTGGTGACCTAACATAATCGTTTGTGGAGCTTTCGCTGTAAACCCTTTTTGAAATCAGAAATTGTGGCTGGATTAACGAGAACTTTATCTTTAAAATGGTGCCTAATACTTGTATGTTTGAGAAATTTGATTTATGAGAATTCTGTTGTTTGAATTTGGCGCCCTGCAATTTCACTGGCTGTTGTTCCGCTAGCAGAACCCCGTTCCCAGACAGGTTAAGCCATGGTTCTACAAGAAGGAATGTACAACCCAGAAAGAAGGGTTTGAAATGATGAAGTGTCCGGTTTTATGTGTTGATTTCCCTTACTTTAATAGGAGTATAGCAACTTTTGATAGAAGACGCTATAATCTAAATCTTACTTTAAAATGTAATGATAATTATCACAGATTGAGTGATAGGAGGAGGGAATGTGATGGTACATGTTTGTGCTTTTCTATTAACCAATTTCTATGTTCTATGTTTGTGCTTTTCCAATAACCAATTTCTGTGTTCACGCAAGTGACTGATTGAACGAATCCACACTATCAGTATCTGCAATTTGGCAGTATGCCCAGACTCTTGTTTTGAGAATGAAAGATCTCAGTTTCAAGGTCTCAGCTTAGAGAGAAGAAGCCTCGTGAGGTATTGGTCTGTCACATGCATGACCCAGTATTGGTCGGTCAAATGAATGAAGCAAACGTCAATGATTAATTAATTATGAATGATGAATAAGCTAAATCATCCAAATATAACTTGTCTGTATATAAGAGATCTAACAGGACTGCCCCGCTGTAGCACCTGATCGACATGTGTACTTGGTGCATTGAGTTGGTTGGAACCTCTCCAGCGTGCTGAAAATAAAGAATGATTCATTTAAGATTGACTTTGAGTCCCATGTGTAGAATTTCCACGACAGTGTATATTCAATTGATTTATTATACATGTTAGCGAATATGGTGACAACGATGTAGGCTATTTGTAAACGTTAGCGGTTGTGAAATGAAGAAAATTTAGAAGTAGCCTAAACCTATTGACGTTGCATTGAGCTGGGTGAACGGAATATGAATGACAATCATCCAATATGCTGTATTAGAAATAAGGTCATGCTCATAAGCCGGGCTGTAAACACATTGCGGAGCCTGAGGGCAGTGCTGTGGACAACCTGCACTTTGTTCACATGGCTGAACAGGGAGAGAGTGAGGGAGACTGGCAAGTTGAACCAAACAGGTGTATGATTGGGAGACGCTAGCTGTGAAGAGTGAATTTCTTACACACGGCAATGTTGCTTTTGGAGTGAACAGTGACATGGAGCTGTCCCAGGAAGCATTTACATGCGTTGTGGCTTTCTCCTCATAAGCCAAGCTATGCTCTTATTGTTATCAAGGAACATAATGCATGCTTATCAAAGGCAAGGTGACTTTATCTGGAGTACTTCTCCTGTCTTATCCGGTGTCCTGTGTGAATTTAAGTATGCTCTCTCTAATTCTCTCTTTCTCTCTTTCTTTCTCTCTCTCGGAGGACCTGAGCCCTAGGACCATGCCTCAGGACTAGCTGGCATGATGACTCCTTGCTGTCCCCAGTCCACCTGGCCGTGCTGCTGCTCCAGTTTCAACTGTTCTGCCTGTGATTATTATTATTTGACCATGCTGGTAATTTATGAACATTTGAACATCTTGGCCATGTTCTGTTATAATCTCCACCCGGCACAGCCAGAAGAGGACTGGCCACCCCTCATAGCTTGGTTCCTCTCTAGGTTTCTTCCTAGGTTTTGGCCTTTCTAGGGAGTTTTTCCTAGCCACCGTGCTTCTACACCTGCATTGCTTGCTGTTTGGGGTTTTAGGCTGGGTTTCTGTACAGCACTTTGAAATATCAGCTGATGTACGAAGGGCTATATAAATACATTTGATTTGATTTGACTTGTATTCTTCCATCTTTACTAGTTGAGAGATCACATCTATTTACTTGAATCTCAAGATGAATTATTAAAACCTGGCTAAATGTTCTGACAGTAAACCTACACTCGTTTGATTCTTTTGAAAGTGTTGGATATCTTCTAGATCTATAATGTTGCAAATCCAGTGCTTTCTGTTCATTCACCCCCTTTTTCTCCTCAATTTTGTGGAATCCAATTGTTAGTAGTTACTGTCTTGTCTCATCGCTTCAACTCCCGTACGGGCTCGGGAGAGACGAAGGTCGAGAGCCATGCGTCCTCCGAAACGCAACCCAACCAAGCTGCACTGCTTCTTAACACAGCGCGCATCCAACCCAGAAGCCAGCCGTACCAATGTGTCGGAGCATGCACTGCGCCCGGCCCGCCACAGGAGTCGCTAGTGTGCGATGAGACAAGGATATCCCTACTGGCCAAGCCCTCCCTATCCAGGATGACGCTAGGCCAACTGTGCGTCGCTCCCATGGACCTCCCTGTCGCGGCCGGTTGTGACAGAGCCTGGGCTCGGACCCAGAGTCTCTGGTGGCACACCTTCGTCTCTCCCGAGCCCTTAGACTACTGCGCCACCCGGGAGGCCCCCATTTAGGCATTTTGTTGTTGTCACAATGTCCAAGACCCAAAGATCCCAGCAGGTGAGGAAGACACTTCTATTTTCCTGCACTGACAACTGTAGCTACCGATCTTGCCTAACTACCAATATCTTCACCCCACCTCACAGATACATCTGAAGCAAAGTGAACATATTGAAAATGTGCTCCGTCAACTAAAGAGGTGGCATCTTTAATAATGTGGTGTAACAAGCAGCCAGCAGACCTCTCCACACTTTGGAATAAAGAAATGACACAAACTCCCCGAGGAGTCGGTAAGGCATTGGACATAAATCTCTGGTCAGCCAGTTCTTGAAGGCTGGACCTTGGGGTTAAGATAAGAGACCATGGTAGTGGTTATTAAGTGAAAGTTTCCAATCGATAGCCAGAGAGGCGTAATCAGGGTGGGTTTAATTGCACTAGGGACGACATCTATTCAGGTTATTGCAGCAGCTGTCCAGAGAGGGTTCATTTCCGTCCTCCCGTCCGCCCCCACCCACCTCCAACCCACCCCCTCCTCCAAACCCCACACCCACAAGACTGAACACACCGGATAGAGACCCACTTTCCCTTTGTGAGTCTATGACATTAGGCTCTGTTCCGTTTTCCTAAGAATTATGTTACACATTTATGACTGAAGAGTCATAACAAAACCTCATAGTAAGGTTGTAATTAGTCACTCTGAGACGACCGTTCCACAGAATGTGAGAAAAAAAAAACTAATTTAACCTATAACAACTTGACATTCTTCAGATAATCACCTTTAAAAACGAATCATGAAACAGTGTGTGTATATATATACACTTTTAAATGAGTCAAATGCTACTGTTGAGAACCGACTTGTTTGTTATGTGCTAGGGAAAAAAATTATCATATACATTTAAGTCGGAATTCTCTATAGCATTAAACTTTGGAAATTGGATTTACAGTTGGATTGAGGTAAATCTGCCAATATACACTACAGAGACTTAAAAACCCTATGGTCTCAGAAAATATCTCATTATTTGGCTGATGTTATAAATCAAACATCAATACACAGTCATGTAACATTATACCTAATCCCTCAATGCTGTTGCTCAAGTCACTCCCATTTCTCTGAAATATAAAATATCTGCCCACACACTGTCAAGCTTATAGAGCCGTGAGTCCCTTCTCACTATGGGCTAAAACCCAAAGTATTTGAAGTATTATTCAACTTATTGTATATGTGAAAGGAATCAAGGCCACTGGAGTGACTCAATGGTTAAACAATATGGTTTGACAGTAGTGGAAGTGCATTGGTTCCCATGAGTGAATACAATGTGTGAATTGATAGTTGGAGTCGCTATTTGGCACAGTGATTTGTCCACTTTCTTACCACCTCAGACTCCTTTCGTAAACTGTTGCTCTCTTGCTCTGTCTGTCAATAATAACAATAACAACATTGTAATAACATTGTAATAATACTGTAATAACACTTATAATTGAAATAGTTCTCTAAATGTGTCTCTGCAGTACCAAAAGTCCTAAAGCAGAGTCCCGATGAGAGTTTTGGAAACAAGAAGATTTGGATGTCTCTTGCTCCCAAAGCTGCAGGCTGCTCATTTCCAGATCCATGTGCTGCTTGATAACCAACATCCATGGGCGACTTATTGCAGGGAATTTAGTGCCATGAAATGATGATGATGTGAATGGATGGCTGATGCCGCATCAAATCCGGTAGATGTCACTGAATTGGAACATATGTTACTTAAACTATAACATCATGATAATTCTCCACTAAGACGGCTCATAAAGATGGAATTTATTATCTTAAAACTGAAGTGATGATAACCTAGATAATTTTTAATGGAAGGTTAATGTGAGAATCAAAAGATAAAAATGAACCCTTTGGCCTTGTATCAGCTGGGTCCTATACTGAAGTGCTAAAGTCTTAACATTTTTTATGCACCGTTGGGTGTTCCCCTTTCATTACATTTTATAGCTTTAGACATAAAAATATACAGAACATTTTCATGGCTAATAAAATCCTTGATCCTCACATGATAGGGAGAGTGAAATCGCAATCCAAAGCAAATCTAGTTTATGCAAAGCTTCAGACAAAAATATTTCCTGTGCCCTTCTCTCCTTTGCTCGCTGTCCCAGCAGAATGAGGCCTGTGTGCAGCTGCTATGGAGCCGTCCCTCGTCTCCTCCCAGTAGAGTGCTGCAGGACCTGCTCAGAGTCAGACAGAGGCATGCTGCCTGCGCCTCTCTATTCCCACAGATTCACTTTTAAATAGGCCACTTCAGAGAAAACATGACTTCTCACTATTCTAATAAATGAGGTCCTGCCTCCTTATTATTAATGATATCCCAGCACACTTTCCAGATTTGGTTTGTGTAACGCCATTTGAGTAATTTATATTCATGCTCATGCGTGAGCCGGTGTGTGTATGCTTACTGTCTTTTTACTGTCAGATATGTGTATTGTTGTAAGATTTTTTTTTATGTTCACCAGGTCATTCCTGACCTTCTTAATCCCCCTGTTTATTAATACGCTAAAGCTACCGCAGAGAAACGATTAATCACAAACGCCTCCTTTCTGCGCTTTCTTCACCTTTAATACATATGAATTATGTTCATATGGTTTGGACAGAGGACTACATTAGCACATACCAACTGAGAGAAACAACTGAAATAAGGAGCTTATGGGGGGTAGTCTTCTGGATTAGACAGAGGTTGATTGGCAAGAACTTGAACATGACAAAGTGCTGATACACTTCCCTGTCCAGACAATTATCTGTGGCGTAGTTTTGAAGCTAATTCTACATGGGCCCCCCAGGTTGTGTGTGAAACATCATGGCGGGGGGCAGTGACGGTGGATGTCAGTCACAGGAGGACCAGACTGCCCTGGGGCACAGCTACTGGTCCCAGAGGGAGGGAGGAACGGAGAGAGGGACTGGCTGATTGAAACAGTACCCCAGATAATAAAAGATACAAAATCATTACACCTGCCTCTTGCCTTAGATTAACAAACAAACAAAACAGAATGCAGCTATCTTGTCAACTTCAAGGTCTAACCATAACTGGGCCACATAGCAGTTAAGTATCTTGACTTCTCTATGGAGACAGCATCATCTAAATTTAGTTAATGTCTATACGTACCACATAGTCTATGTTCATAAATGTAAAGATGCAGGACTACTCAAGAGCTAGAAGATGCAGCAGTGGCTCTCCTCATTACTCACCTTCAGTGCTATCTCATTGACAATGGCAGCATGAAATTCAAAGGCCTATAGTCATGACTGCTGAGATATGTGCTTAAATATTGCATGACCTACAAGGAGAAGAGAAAGACAATGTGAGCCGGCTGGATGAGGGGGCATCAGAGTCCATGGCCAAGGGTGGGGAGGATGGGAAACAGATGGCATCAGCCCTGTCCCTTCAGCACAACAGACGGGGGACTCAAGATGGCGACAGGCCTCTCGCATGAGCTGTGTTCAGGGAGACGCCTCATCATCAAGGCAGCTCGATACGTTTTTAATAACTTTCAACCCCCCAACCCCTCATCACAATGTTGGAGATGCTGAATCAATCATCTAGGTACTTAGCCTATCCAAGTCATACTCAAGGGCAGAACCCCCTCTCATATCCGAATACAGGGAGAAAGTCTAGTTAAGGGGATGTTTTAAAATTTGTGGGATGACAGACCATAACCGGCTCAGTGTTGCCTGTGGTAGTCTGTGAATGAGCCTGCATCATCTGAGCTGCTTGCCTCTGAGATAACCTTCACTGGCATCCTAGGCATCCCCTCTCCTCCCAGTGTGAGAAGTTTGTATAGGTGCTAATTAAGCCTGGAAAATGTAAAGAGAATGCCATGTTGCCTTCTGAAACCCAAAGATGCAAAGGAGAAAACACCTTATAGTGGAGCTGCAACCCTGCCTCTTATATTTTGTATGTACCTTCTGTAAAATCTCGGGTCAATTAAACTGATTAACTAACCCTGTAATGCAATGTGATCTTAAAACAGTTGACCAAGTTTGATTTGGTAGTGAACTGTTCCTTTAATGTTTATCGAAAGGAGTGATTAAGACACAAGCAGACGTTAACAGAAGTTAATTTTGCACAATTTCAAAATGGAGACCTCAGTATTCCTATATTCATTAAATTGGCTTTATTCGGTTGCAGAAGTGGTTACTCTGATGCATTTTTCCTTAACTGCACAGTTTTTCATAGAGGGCAAAGACCAAGCAGCAAAGAACCTAAGAATCATGCATCTATGGGAATAGAAATTAATAAAACACAATATGTCACAAGTGCAGAAAAATTGTTTTCACTAATGGATTCTCAACAGAAAACAGCTTTTACACAATCAATCTTTAAATTGAAAGACCAATTATTTCACTAATTGTTCATCACTGTTCGTACATGAATTTGTCCTTTTGACGTACTAAAAGGAAGCACCCTTTATTGTCAAATTCATGATGGTAAATGTACTTTGTTAACGCTATCATTGCCAGAGCTTCCTGCATTATCTTTGCATTTAGCAAGCTTGGTTACAATCAAGACCTGAAATCACTGATATCTGGTCATTCTCCCAAGACACTAATGAATGTACTTACATAGTAAATTGTTACTAAAGCAGCCATTTTAATTACATTTTAGGAGCAGTTAGGAAACATCATTTAGAAGGTGAATGATATACTATAGACATAGAGTTTTTACTTTTGAAGTGTGTAAGGGCATTTGTCTCTTTGTGCATATGTAGGTTACTGACAGCTTGTGCAGTAATGTTACAGTTAAGACAGTGGCAGTCATTCCAAATGTTACTCTGAGGAGGAGAGAGGGAAATGTCAGAACACCTGTCTGATCAACACGCTTGAAAAGCAGTGCAGTGATTTCATCTGGGTTTTGAAGAGTATTTAAAACAACACTGAATTCATTTTTCAACCAAAAACCTCACATTTCCATTTTTGTCCATGTTCAAGGTTCATTATGGCGCGGCAGGTAGTTAGGCAGTGGTTAGAGCATTGGGCCAGTAACTGAAGGGTTGCTGGGTCGAATCCCAGAGCTGACAAGGTAAAAATCTGTCGTTCTGCCCCTGAACAAGGCAGTTAACCCACTGTTCCCCGGTAGGCTGTCATTGTAAATAAGAATTTGTTCTTAACTGACTTGCCTAGTTAAATAAATAAAAAATGATGGAATACCTAGACATACAGTAATTTCAAACACATTATTTGGCCCTCAACATTGAGTGTTTTCAGATGGTGACATGTCCACTAAATTCAGCTAATAGCTTGTAAGGCTAACGCAGTGTTGCTCATCCCTTCAAGTGTTCAGGTCGGTTTCTATAGCAACCTGCACAAACTGGGAATGAGATAAGGGCCAGAGCCGGGGCCTCAGGGGAGTCGTTAAGCATCTGTCTCCTGACTCCCCACGCCATTCTCAGTGCTGTGTGGGGGAGGCTGTCAAGGAGGCAACTGTTAAACAACAAAGGTTGCTCACCCTATACCTCTCCAAGGGCTGACCGTCATCTCCTCTCCAAGGGCTGACCGTCATCTCCTCTCCAAGGGCTGACCGCCATCTCCTCTCCAAGGGCTGACCGTCATCTCCTCTCCAAGGGCTGACCGTCATCTCCTCTCCAAGGGCTGACCGTCATCTCCTCTCTAAGTTCACAATGCGAACCATCACCTATACCCTTGGCTTTGGTTAGCTGAGTTGGAGCAGAGGAAGGACAGAAAAATAAAATTTGGTTTAAACATCAAATGATTCATTCTCAGAATTGGAGCATTTTAATTGAAACAGGTTGACGCTCCCTGGTACTTTAAGTTTAGGTGATTCAAATAATTTCTATAGTAGCTCACTCTTGTGCTGTACAAATGCTAAGACAAAAGAGATGTCAGAGGCTACGTTCATCAGTGGATTCTGATGAGGCATGTTTCAGTAGTGCAGCAAGCGCACACGCCTCACTGGGTCTCAATGCAGCTGTGCTTTTCAAGATGTTCCAATCAAGATGTTGCCTTTTAAAAACGAAGTTTGAAATTGTGTTAAAATGGACCAATGATGCACAACAAAAGGCTACAAAGATAACATTGTGCAGTCATTTATGCCTGTGATGTGAAACTTCAAAGTGATTAATTGCATATAAGTTGTCTTTTTGTTCAAGATAATCACTCAGGTTCATTGTAAAGTAGAATTATAATCGACCCATTAAACAATTTCAGTTGAAAAAATAAGGAGTTTAGAATGTGAGGTATAGTGAAACCTGTACAGTATCATTTCAATTTTGGAGTTTAGTAACGCTGAGTTAAGTAACGCTGAATGTGCTGGAGATTAAAATAAAAGTCATCACGTTTGTAATAGATGCATGGTAATTGTTCTCAAGACAACTATCCTTTAGTATCTCTCAGCCTCTAAAAATCCCAACGACGGGCTCTATTCTATCCGTATCGCTGAAATTCAGCGTTACAGCGTGAGAGAAATTTAAAGAAAATGTTCCTGCGTTAGCGGAGACTGCATTCCCGGTAAACGCTACAGATGTTGGCTCAATAGGAAATTGCCTTTACATTTCTTTAAACGCTTCAGCGATACAGATTGAATAGAGTCCTACATTTTCGCATTTTGGGTTGATCCACTTTCAATCACCCATTTTCTGTGATCAGAGTGAATTAATCACTCGCTAAACAAACAAAACAGCAAGACTCAGCTAACGAGAGGCCCCTGCTGGTAGCCTAGAGCCAGTCAACGTCAATTATGAAAATATCAACTGGACACGACCCTAACAAAACACGAGCTAAATGTAATACAGAAACACCTCTAGAGGTACTCACTCTATCACACATAGGAGGCCAATTCCTGACAATAAAAAGCAATACGGCCTAGCCTACATGCTCTAACCTCTGTACAAGCTGCTATTTGAACTCCACGCCCTGTGCACCAAGGCTACAACACACCTTTACACCATCACCTAGCAGTGTGAGGCTGGGAACAGGCAGCCTTGTTTCAGAAACAGATGATAAATCAATCAAAGTGCACTAAGCACTGCTTCCACATGGCAATCGCCTCCTTCATAGCGTCTGCACCTCATCAATCACACCATTGTCTGCTTGAAAGGTGAGCCTTGTAAATGTCATATCTACTCAAACCCAAGGAGAGGAAAATCAGAATGCGGCAGAGAGTTTTTTTTAATTGGATAGTGTAATTAAACTAAAAAACCCTGCTAGGCTGCCTTTTGACAGGACAGATGAAGACCCCTTTTAATAGGGCTATGAAACATATTTGTTAAAAGGATGAGGAAATATGCACCATATGATTGGGCGCCCTTATGTGTCATACTTTTCGTTCATGATTAATAAGACAAAAGGTGTCTTTGTAAGACAAAAAATCTTAACATAATAATTGATATAATTTGCTATCCAAGTTGAAATTATAACATTCAGAAAACCCATTGAAAGAGAAGCCTCATATATTCCATACATATGCCTACAGTATATCAAATGCATATATCAAAGCCTATGTTCAGCTACATTTGCAAAACATTCATCCTGGGACGAAGTGTAATGGCTGTCGTGGGTTGAAGAAGGTGAGGACCAAGGTGCAGTGTGGTACGTGTTCATCCTTTTATTATGAATTGAACACTGAATGGAAAAACAACAAAAGAGAATGAACGAAACTGAAACAGTTCTGTCTGGTACAGAATACAAAAAGAGAAAACAACTACCCACAAACACAGGTGGGAACAGGCTACCTAAGTATGGTTCTCAATCAGAGACAACGATTGACAGCTGCCTCTGATTGGGAACCATACCAGGCCAAACACATAGAAATACAACACACAGAAGAAAACATAGAATGAAAAACATAGAATGCCCACCCCAACTCACACCCTGACCAAACCAAAATAGAGACATAAAAAAGGAACTAAGGACGTGACACTAAGCGATTAAGAGGGATAGAGCTTGTTCCTGATTAAAGTAACAACCCAGAGAGGCCGAGGTATAGTATTGATTACATGCACAAATGAAACACGGGTCACTTTTGTAGTCACACATGCTTTCTATTTAATTTCATTAACTGCATTCTTTCCTTATGTACTAATGTTACGCACGCAGATGCACACACACATAAGCACACATATACTGTATCTCTGTCTCATCCTTGTGTGTGTGTGTTGGTTTTTAAACAGTGAGTGTGCTGTTGAACATGTCTTAAGGGGGTCTCTCCTGAGAGGCAGTGTGAGGTCTCCTTAGAGCCGATCGATAGGACAGGGGAGCACAGATAAATCGCAAAGCTCAACTGACGTCTGTCATATAGCCACCCACCACAGTTGCAGCACTCAGGTTTATAGCAATGCTAAGTGTTATTGCAATGTTTTGATAGCTTTAGCTAATTTATCTGATTACAAGAGCCCCACAAGAACACGCTGCACTCAACATCTCAAATCTCAAACATCGCATCAGATAAAATCCATTAGAGTATAACATTTACTTCTCAATACAAAGGAGGTTCCACATTCTGATTCCACATTTGTAAGCTGGACAATGTCTGAGGAAGGGTAGCTATTAACTATAGGGTTATCGTTGTAGTTACATGTGTTTTCAATTTAAATCCATCTCACTGGAACAGTAAATCCAATCTCTAGTGGTAATACTGAGGTTACTTTCAGTTTGATCAATTCAGCATCTTTGGTGACATGTGGCTTGAAATAAAAGTCCCCCTAGACAATATGAAGCAGAATCCAGGGGGTGGACCCCATCCAAAGTAGCACTGGCAACAGTGAATGAACAATGAAACTGCATAAAGGGCTGCCCTGCCATTCTATCTAGTGGCAGCCTTCATGAATTGAGCTGGAAAATCTATTTTGGAGCAGTAGCCCCTTCAATTCAAAGGGAAAAGACTGACTGGTGTAGTGACATCAATCAAAGGCAGGACGCCATGGCGGCTAGCAACAGAAGTGGAAGGTCCAGAGTTCACAGGTTAAAGCAGGCAATATCAAAAAGGTAAAGAAAAAAGGGAGAGAGAGAGAGAGGCAAGCGGCAGGCTGTTGTTGGGCTCTGATATCTCCTCATTGGAAGTGTTGGAGAGGTACCCCCTCCTGTATTAGATGGCCATCATTAATCTTCATGCCATCTTCTTTAACTAGTCATGTAGAACGGCTCAATAGAAAGCCGTATAATGGGGAAGGCCCAGTGCCAATTACTAGGTTAACATAGTTTTCAGCCCCAGTGCAACAAAGGAATGAGATCTTGGAGGAGACCTGGGTTGCAGGGAGCAATACACACCATTAGAATGGACAGAAAAATAGGAAGAAAAATAGGAAATTATTTTGTGACCCGTAAACACAACATCAAAACTCAAAGTTGCCAATAGAAATATGATAATATATAATATCATCCAGTGTCAGCTCTCAAAATATTTTGCTCCACAAAAATACCTGACTATAATATATAATGTATGATATAGATGTCTCTTATTGTATATCTTCTGAAAGGTAAACATCTGATATACAGATAGAAAAAGGCATCCACTCTAAAAAGGGACAACCAAGCAAGCCTTTATCATATATTGACTGATAATTCACTGTTTTTTTTATAGAGCATCATTGGTAGATAAATTTGCTTATTTGAACCTAAAAAAGTCTTATATAATATATTACCATAAACATCTTATTGAGGTAAAATATCTAGAAATATATAATGAAATAGGATAAATTACTTGTATTAAGCCTTAAGCTAATTTATCTGACAATGATGTTAAATTTAGCTTGGTAAAAAAAATAAAAAATTATCACTCAATATATGATATTAAGGCTTGCTTGGATTTCACTTTTTAGACTGGATGCCTTTTTCTATCTGTATATCAGATGTTTACCTTTCAGAAGATATACAATAAGAGACATCCTACATTATATATTATAGTCAGGTATTTGATTTGATTTGATTTAGCTTGGTAAGACAAAACAAGAAAACAACACTAATTTGAAGTTAATTATCACTCAATATAACATATTTAGGCTTGCTTTGATTTCACATTTTGCAGTGTAGCTGAGGGCATAAACCTTGAAAGAGTTTTGATATTTGATTTAAAATATCCTGTGTCACAAAAAAAGGCTAGCAAATAAGGTCATATCATAAACTATTACATTGTTCTATAATAATAACCCCAAAATAAGCATGAGTCACTCCATTTCAGAATCTTTACAGTCTCCATATGTTTAATTTGTACTCTTTATTTGACTGGGGGGAGTTTACTGTGCAATCTACTTGTCATGACTGCTGTCAGAACCAGTGCAGTGCTAAACTGCAGTTATTTCATTCCATGTGATTAAAATATGGCTTGGTCTGACTGGGGAGTGCCTGAAGGCTATGGTTTTATTTAGAGGACCATGATTAAACTAAAGTAAAATGGAAATATCACACCGTCATAGAAGATGCTAGGGGAGTGGGGAAAGGGATAATATTATTGTGATCTGAAGTGATGATTCCGCCCCGTCCACCCTCATTATCCAATATCTTCCTGTAATTTGAGGCTTGCAGCTGCATGTTGTATTGTGGCCGTATCTTCAATGTCCACACTCTCACTGGAAACTCACATTTCAAACAAGATGAAGGGGAAACACTTGACATCTATACCTGCCAATGTCTGTCAGCTCTTAGTTTTGTCCATCACAGAGAGAGAGAGAGAGAAAGAGAGAGAGAGAGAGAGAAAGAGAGAGAGAGAGAGAGAGAGAGAGAGAGAGAGAGAGAGAGAGAGAGAGAGAGAGAGAGACTGGTATTCCACTTAGAGAGAGAGGGGGATGCTGTCATTTAAGCAAGTTATTGTACAGTACAACTGTACATGCTGTCATACCAATTTCAAAAATTGAAAGGAGAGAATGTTAATTTATTTGAATACTGGACAAACACTTTTCAAGTCATTCATTTCTGAAAACAACAACAACAGCACACACATACAAATCAATTGAATGGGAGAAAGATTTGGATGGTTCTTCTCATTCACACAGTTCTAAGCAGTCTAAGATAAGGTATATTTTTGTCTGGCAAGATAAGGAATAGAAAGCAAACATATTACAGGGCTCAAAATTCCATATCTATAGCTCCCATTCCTGAATCCAATAATTCATTCATTCATGGCCTCGGATTCCTTCCTCGTGGAACATCTGCCTCATACATACATCACTGCACTGATAAAGATCACAGACAGAATTGGTAATACACTGTGAATGGGAGACTGTAACACTGATTAAATAACTTCTGTGGCACAATAAAATTGAAGCAGCACAGGGATGAAAGGAGACTTATCAGGGCTTTATTACAGGCACCAGGGGATGATTTTAACTTTAAAATGATGTACAACGATTTAATACAAAATGTAATGCTGGTAGGGACTTAAAAGAAACAAAGACAACCTTTTCTGACTTCTGTCAATGCATTTCACAGCTATACAAAGACCAATATATATATATACAGTGGGGAGAACAAGTATTTGATACACTGCTGATATTGCAGGTTTTCCTACTTACAAAGCATGTAGAGGTCTGTAATTTTTATCATAGGCACACTTCAACTGTGAGAAACGGAATCTAAAACAAAACTCCAGAAAATCACATTGTATGATTTTTAAGTAATTAATTTGCATTTTATTTCATGACATAAGTATTTGATACATCACAAAAGCAGAACTTAATATTTGGTACAGAAACCTTTGTTTGCAATTACAGAGATCATATGTTTCCTGTAGTTCTTAACCAGGTTTGCACACACTGCAGCAGGGATTTTGGCCCACTCCTCCATACAGACCTTCTCCAGATCCTCCAGGTTTCGGGGCTGTTGCTGGGCAATACGGACTTTCAGCTAACTCCAAAGATGTTCTATTGGGTTCAGGTCTGGAGACTGGCTTGGCCACTCCAGGACCTTGAGATGCTTCTTACGGAGCCACTCCTTATTTGCTCTGGCTGTGTGTTTAGGGTCGTTGTCATGCTGGAAGACCCAGCCACGACCCATCTTCAATGCTCTTACTGAGGGAAGGAGGTTGTTTGCCAAGATCTCGTGATACATGGCCCCATCCATCCTCCCCTCAATACGGTGCAGTCGTCCTGTCTCCTTTGCAGAAAAGCATCCCCAAATAATTATGTTTCCACCTCCATGCTTCACGGTTGTGATGGTGTTCTTGGGGTTGTACTCATCCTTCTTCTTCCTCCAAACACGGCGAGTGGAGTTTAGACCAAAAAGCTCTATTTTTGTCTCAACAGACCACATGACCTTCTCCCATTCCTCCTCTGGATCATCCAGATGGTCATTGGCAAACTTCAGACGGGCCTGGACATGCCCTGGCTTGAGCAGGGGGACCTTGCGTGTGCTGCAGGATTTTAATCCATGACGGCGTAGTGTGTTACTAATGGTTTTCTTTGAGACTGTGGTCCCAGCTCTCTTCAGGTCATTGACCAGGTCCTGCCGTATAGTTCTGGGCAGATCCTTCACCTTCCTCATGATCATTGATGCCCCACGAGGTGAGATCTTGCATGTTTGCACAGTTGTTGCCTTCTCACCAAGCTGCTTGCCTATTGCCCTGTAGCCCATCCCAACCTTGTGTAGGTCTACACTTTTATCCCTGATGTCCTTACACAGCTCTCTGGTCTTGGCCATTGTGGAGAGGTTGGACTCTGTTTGATAGAGTGTGTGGACAGGTGTCTTTTATACAGGTAACGAGTTCAAACAGGTGCAGTTAATACAGGTAATGAGTGGAAAACAGGAGGGCTTCTTAAAGAAAAACAGGTCTGTGAGAGCTGGAATTCTTACTGGTTGGTAGGTGATCAAATACTTATGTCATGCAATAAAATGCAAATGAATTACTTAAAAATCATACAACGTGATTTTCTGGATTTGTGTTGTGTGTATCAAATAGTATCAAATACTTGTTCTCCCCACTGTTTATATATTGGATATTTGAGGAATGGAATAAAATGGGACGTGGAGATATTGGAGGAAAATGTTTGATTGCACTGTACTGACCAGTAGTGCAACGTGTAGTGATATGCATTCACTTTTACACACTGTACCTCTCACTTTAAATGATTGCCAATTCACACCAATTCATACCCGGAGAAGGTTTCTACTCCTGGATTATGGATAATATACTAAATTCGTATAGGCACTGAATTAAATATTCTAAACTAAATCTAAATGGAGTCTTGAGACAACTGTATTGGGACCTGTACTGGAAGATGGCAACACCTGGCCTCCTCTCCGCCTTAATGGCACAGGTGCAGATGAGGTCAGGATTAATTGAAGTGGATCTCTGTCTAATCCAGTTTAGTAATGGCCATTTGATCAGTCATACAGTCCATCTCCTCTTTCTGTCATTAGGTACACTGTACACATGGCTGGATGACAGGGCTGGTTACAGGAAGAGAGGCTTAACATTGTTAACAGCAACAAACATACAGCACCACCACCTGATAATTCTACATATTGGTTAAGTCACGTAAACCCTATACTTAACAGAGAATTCTCCATATACAAGATAGATCAGTTTAATGCTAAAGGTACCGCCTGTAGATACAGCATCAGGGCAAACCATTACCTTTTTTTGGGATCACTTGTGATTATCAGTAGTTTTAAACGGCTGTTGAGTCTCATTACATTACAAATGCCAGAACAGGGAGAGTTCACTTCAGGTGTCAGCCCCTGACGATGAATGGACCAATCTACCTCTTATGAAATATACAATTGAAAGACATGTTTAAGTTGGAGTGCCTAAATTAGGTCCAAGGGAGGATGGTAACTGCTCATCCCTGCTTAGGCACGTGATACTAGCCTGGGGCTACAGCATGAAGAACCTCTATTTTTTTAAATGTAGGTCAACACTTACAGGACACTTACAGGACACTTTTTAGTGTCCTGTAGATGTTCATTAGAGTGTACTAAGCTGCTACATACACTAAGTGTACAAAACAGTAGGAACACCTGCACTTCCTATGACATAGACTGCCCAGGTGAATCCAGGTGAAAGCTAATATCCCTTATTGATGTCACTTGTTAAATCAACTTCAATCAGTGTAGATGAACGGGAGGAGACAGGTTAAAGAAAGGTTTTTATGCCTTGAGACAATTGAAACATGGATTGCGTATGTGTGCCATTGAGGGTGAATGGGCAAGACAAAATATTTAAGTTCCTTTGAGTAGGTGCCAGGCGCACCAGTTTCTGTCAAGAACTGCAATGCTGCTGGGTTTTTCACACTCAACAGTTTTCTGTGTGTATCAAGAATGGTCTACCACACAAAGGACATCCAGACAACTTGACAGAACCGTGGGAATCATTGGAGTCAACATGAGCCTGCATCCCTGTGGAAGGGTTTCGACACCTTGTAGAGTCCATGCCCCGATAAATTGAATCTGTTCTGAGGGCAAACTCAATATTAGAAAGGTGTTCTTAATTAATGTTTTGTATACCCAGTGTAATTGGTTAATTTACAGTACACACCACAATATTATTCTTAGCCATAATCAGACTCCTGTTATACAATATGCATTATAAATTACACATTTACAAAAACATTGTTGATTTTAAATAATTTGAAGTTATTGCTATTTAGGTCATTGTTAGGTCATTGTTAGGTATGACCTGCAATGTATACAGTGCACCACCAGAGACACAGCAGAATGTACACTACATGACCAAAAGTATGTGGACACCTGCTCGTCGAACATCTCATTCCAAAATCATGGGCATTAATATGGAGTTACCCCCCCCATTGCTGCTATAACCGCCTCCACTCTTCTGGGGAGGCTTTCCACTAGATGTTGGAACATTGCTGAGGGGACTTGATTCCATTCAGCCACAACAGCATTAGTATGGTTGGGCACTGATGTTGGGCGATTAGGTCAGGCTCGCACTCGGCGTTCCAATTCCTCCAAAGGTGTGGTTGAGGTCAGGGCTCTGCGCAGGCCAGTCAAGCTCTTCTACACCTATCTCGTCCAAACATTTCTGTATGGACCTCGCTTTGTGCATGGTGAAACAGGAAAGGGCCTTCCCCAAACTGTTTGAAACACAGAATATCTAGAACGTAATTGGATGCTGTAGCGTTAAGATTTCTCTTCAGTGGAATTAAGGGGCCTAGATCTAACCATGAAAAACAGCCCCAGACCATTATTCCTAATCCACCAAACTTTATAGTTGGCACTATGCATTCGAGCATGTAGAGTTCTCCTGCCATCCGCCAAGCCCATATTCGTCTGTTGGACTGACAGATGGTGAAGTGTGATTCATCACTCGAGAGAACTTATTTCCACTGCTCCCGAGTCCAATGGCAGAGAGCTTTACATCACTCCAGCCAACACTTGGCATTGTACATGGTGATCTTAGACTTGTGAGCAGCTGCTCTGCCATTGAAACCCCTTTCATGAAGCCCCCAACAAATAGTTATCGTGTAGACATTGCTTCCAGAGGCAGTTTGGAACTCGGTAGTGAGTGTTGCAACCGAGGACAGATGATTTTTATGCGTTACGCACTTCAGCACTCGGCGGTCCCGTTCTGTGAGCTTATGTGGCCTACCACTCCGCAGCTGAGCCGTTGTTGCTCCTAGACGTTTGCACTTCCCAATAACAGCACTTATAATTGACCGGGGCAGCTCTGGCAGGGCAGAAATTGACAAACTGACTTGTTGGAAAGGTGGCATCCTATGACAGTGCCAGGTTGAACGTCACTGAGCTCTTCAGTAAGGCCATTCTACTGCCAATGTTCGTTTTTGGAGATTGCATGGCTGTGTGTTCGATTTTATAAACCTGTCAGCAATGGGTGTGACTGAAATGGCCGAATCCGTGTCCACATACCTTTGTATATATAGTGTACATGCTTGGTCCTATATCCACAATCATCCTTCAGCTTTACCAAAACATAATAAATTAAATCAGGAGGCATGTATAAAAGTGTAAAAACTAACATTTCTAGCCATACCCCAAGACCATGTATTTCCCCCACACAACAAGGGCAACAAAGGCTACAACCTGAATATGAATGTCAAATAATACCAGAGAATATGACGGAACAATATTTCGAAACATAATTTGTAAATAATTTGTAGATAACAGTATTATGTAGTGCAACTGATCTGAGAACAACAAATTAACGCAAGATCTAGAGCACACAAGCTCTATCCTTTTTCTTTTGGAGAGCAAAAACATAGGAAATCTAAATTGGCTCAAATTTAACCGACTATCTAGATTTTATATGCTGTATGGGGTTTACTCAACACTGTTAACCCACACAGTTACATTTGATGGGAGTCATCTGTATGGTATCTCCACACAGCAAAAATAAATACAACTGTTCCACATGAACCATCGAGAGTGACATGAATTAAAAGCAGTACAACAATAGTAAAATATAAACCAGAAATGACACCCAAAGTGGCTGTTGATGTATAGCTATGGGGAGTTTGGTACTGGGATTCCTTGTATATTAGTGCCACAAATCTGGGTCCATTTAGCAAGGAGATGCTCATACATACATCACTGACTCCTGCTCCAAGCCAAGGTCAGTCCTTATTGCATCAATCTTTTCAACAGACGCTACTTCACACAGCAGCAGTTCTGTAACTGTCGGGGGCTATAATAGAATCCTTTTTCCTGCGCTTCATCTTTCTCTTATCATGTGAAATATATATTCAACTTCTATTCTTTCCCTCATTCTCCTGATTCTTTTTTTTTTATCTTTAAAACATTTCTTGAACCTCATTCATTTTCTGTGGACACATGCTCAGAGGATCATAGATTTGAACTCTTTCTGTTCTAGATTCTGCAGGGACTCTTCATTTTGGTGGAGCACCAGGGGAACAATGGATACAATCAGAAGGATTCAAGTGAAATGCTATTTCATATAGGCTAGTATATCGCTGAAAATACAATATTTTGAGCATAACCATTAAGAAGTACCCACTCTCTGCAGATATGTGACACAGCACTAGAAATGGAACATGATACATGTACAGCAGGGGTTCCCAAACCTTTTCACTCGGGGCCCCTCTACCAGCATTGGGGAACATCCCGAGCCGCCCCTGTGTGTGTGCGCACGCCCCACGTCTATTTTTATGGGCACAAGCGCTGTTCATGACACAAACTGTTCACACCCCTCTTGTTGGTGGAGAGAAGTTTGCAGGTTTATAGCTTATTTCCTGCAATTCTACACATTTTGTCATGGGGTGCAAAGAAAAGGATTAAATTAAAGAGTAAATGTTCTTGAAATTCTAGACATTTTGCCATGTCTAATGTGTATTCATGCGATATCTGAGTCGCTAAAAAATCAAAATAAAAAAATGTTAGCTGACAATGCCTAGTTGATCTGGGCATTTTTGACAAGTTATACCTCCATGCCCCCTCCCCCAGCAGACCCCTTGGTACACCTTGGGCACAGTTTGGGAGCTACTGATGTATAGTACATACAGTAAGTGGGTGAATTATGGACAATATTGTAAAGGATTGGAGTCAATTACATTAATTCAATTAAATACCATCTACATTATTCATCATACACATTTCCTGACAATAATAAATACATGTGGACACTGTGATGGTTTTTATTCATTATTTAAGTTGTGAGTTTGGGCATTTTAAAGTCTTGAAATGACATGCTTCTGTTAAAACAATATTTTCAAAGTAGTTGTACCTCATTATTGTCATAGACATTACATCACTTGTCACCATAATTACTTTCTTTCTCTGGTTCGTATAACGTTTGAGTTACTTGCCCATATCTGAAGCCACAGCACAGCCCCAGCAGAGTGCATTTAAATAGAAAACATTGAGAAAATGAATTTTGAAGTTGTATACTGCCAGGATTAGACATTTACGCTGACTCAATATTTGTAGTCCTGATTACTTGTGCTAAAATGTCTCGTACTTTAATAGATGAAGAAATAATAAAATCAATCATTTTAAATAGCACTTTCCCTATACTGGACCATTACAGAGGGATAAAAAATAAGACTTTTAATTGATAAACTTGACCAGCTTTTCCCTGATAACAAGTTTCATTTGTTCTATAAAAAGTATGCTCAGGGGGCATTATTTGACTGGATCTTTATCACCTGCAGAGTAAATAAGAGTCATTTATGCTGTTTCTTCTGAGCGTGGCCTATAAATCATGGCTCTATCATAAATGATGGTGAGAGGGAGCATTGATGAGGTAGGGAGATCATGGCCAGCTGATTGAGTTGTAAAGCCAGTGATACCAAGCTACAGTAACATACAGTAGGAGGCACAGCAGGCGGTTCACAAGCTGTGGAGATGGACATGAATGATGTGTTACGTTCATCACAAAGTGCCTCTAAAACGTTTACAGGGATAGTCAAGTTTGAATAATAAAACTAGGTTGACTATGGGGCAAAAATAATAAATCATATTTGTGTTTGTCACAGATGTAAAACATGACTGATACAATTTTTCTTTATACCCTTTTGAACATTCACGTTACTTCTCAATGTTTTGCTGTTTTAATGAACTCAAGGAATTTACCAGGATGTAGTACAGTACACATCATGCAAAACATAGAATGATGTTTTGAGAATGTACAGTATAGCAAGTTAGAAAAACCTCACAGATCAAAAGTGTTAATCAAACTTGACATAAGCATCAGTACAACAATATGTGGTTGTGATTAACAGATTGAAGAATGAAAGGCTCAGTCCAGGGTTAGTTGTGCTATAGGCATTGATCTCCCCTGAGCTCCCTTGTGGTGAATTAGAAGACTCTAAGATAGTCTGTCAGAGAGATGCTTTTGACAAATATCAGTCCAGCTGGAATCAGCTACCGTATTGCAACATGATGCCAATATCCTGCTGTGAGGCTGTGTTGTACAGTACATCAAGCATTCAGATTATAAAGAATTGAGATAACATATTCCTTTCCCGTCTCCTTGAGGCCTTTATGAGTGCCTTCGATCCCTGCTTTCAGAAGCCATTAGTGGTTTCCCTCCTGAGAGGTGGAAGGCAGGACCCGGAGTGAGTGACTTCTTCCTGCTCTAACCAGAAATGACACATTGCCAATAAGCATACCGATAATTCTGCCCATTTGTTTTCCACACCGCAGTTAATGAGCTTTATTAAACAGAAGACATTGTAAAAACCCAAAGGCTAGTTTTTATAATTTGCCTCGATTAGGGCATTATGCTACCCTGAATTGTGTCTGGCCTTAACAGAGTTGGAAAGTCAAGTCTCAGAGCAGAGGACATGGTCTCAATCCATCTCCATAGCTACAAGCAGGCACCATGGTGGATCAGGCTCTGCTCCTGTTTGTATCAGGACAGGGGGATCGTCTCTGGTCCTCTCCAGCTTGTTGAACTGCTTGTGTTCCCTCCAAACAGCTGTCCTCCCCATTCACCATGTTTCTTCTCTGATATGTCCTGACCCTTTTAAGCTTTTACTCATGACAGCTTCCAGATACACTGAGTCAAACTTCATTGGAAGCCAACTATCACACACAACTGTCAGCTTAAAAGGAAACGGTCACACTGCCTGGCCCACTGGCCCGGCCTCTGCCTATACTACCACATAAATCTCCACATCATCGGACAGCTGGAAGGAGGCTTCTGAATTTCTTGTCATGAGACATGGGTATAGCGATGCCTCAGACAGTTCCTCTACTCAACCCCTGTCCCCGTTCCTCTACATAGGCATAGGTTCATGGGTGTTCCAACTGAAGGTGAGTTCAAGAGAGCCCTCTTGTTAATCATGACACTTTTCAAAGCTGGCAGTTGGTTTCCAAGTCCAAGGGTGAGTGTCCCACCTAGATGTCTGCCAACAAGTTTTGAGTGTCTCACATCTTCCTGAACCAGGAATATACCCCAAAGTTCAAGGGAAAAATGTATTGACAGTCAGTAAGAGAGCATAAGGCAAAGCTTTGTTATTGAAGAAGCTTTATACTGAAGTTGTATACAGAGGTTCTATACATAATATATTTGTATTCTCTGACATACATTGAATTTGTCTGTCAAAAATGGTTAACATCAACCATTACACAACCTTATATCAACATTAGAAGATATCAATCACATTTGAATGGTTAGCAGTCATTTTTCAAGAAGATTAGTGTGCTTACAAATTTATTCCACATCTGTCGAAAAACTTTGGTCACTAAGGCTTTGACATCCATGTTCTGACAAGATGACATCTCATAGTGCTCCATTCTCATTTCCTGGTCTTCCTGAGGGGCAGTTCAGTTCAGTGTGTAGCCTAATGTCGCTTGGTAACAGGAGGCACTGGGGCTGTTTACTCATTTCTGTGTGAGAAGAGGGAAGATAATGCTGGCCTCATGTCTACGGGGTGTGTGGCCTTCTCATCGTCAATAGGGCTGAATAATTCCTCATTAGACTCGGCCTCAGAGGGACCTCTGTGTTAGAGTGACAGATCAACATATTCTACAGTAGAATAATATATTTTTAAGAAGTTTTCCGCTGACGAGAGCAGGTAGGTAGGAGGAGCTCATTGTTTTTCCATCCCAACATGCTGCGTTCATATTCTTGAGGTGGAAGAGGACCTGCAATTGTAAAAGATAAACAATTACCAAATTGTGTATGAAAATATTGTTTAATCTTAGAGGTATTTGTGGGTGCAAGCAATTCTAGTTGATTGTTCACTGAGTACTTGACTTTTATTCAATTGTGGATAGGCTAAATTACATAAACACACAGTGGAATATGCATAATACTACAAATGCTGATTAGTGAAGTTCAGGTAGCAATTTTATCAATATAATGTATCTCAGCTGATATGACAATCTCAAGATGAGACAGTGCCTATCCCCCTCTCTTAGATAGATACATAATATATAGTGTTTTAAAATGGCAAGGAAATCTGAAAACATTGCAGGAAATTATTTAAAAACAACATCAAATTTGGTGGGAACCCCATCGCTCATTCATATGCTTACATGTACATATTCTCATTCACCCCTTTAGATTTGTGTGTATTAGGTCGTTGTTGGGGAATTGTTCGATTACTTGTTAGATATTACTGCACTGTCGGAACTAGAAGCACAAGCATTTTGCTACTCGCATTAACATCTGCTAACCATGTGTATGTGACAAATAAAATGTGATTTGATTTATATATTACTGATCACCTCAGGTTAGGCAATGCCTTTTTTGATGGATCAGACCAAAATGTACTAGTTTTCAGTGAGTGTTTCTGACTCTCTATGTATCTAGTTATCTGGATATGAAGATCATGGCAAAGAGCTGAAGACAGTAACTGCGAGTCCAATTACAGTCTCAACCTTTTAAACATAACAGAAATAAGGAACCATTTTTGTGACCTATACACCAAATGCCAAGGTTTAAATGGAACATGATGATATACAATTTTTATAGAACATCATGGAACATCATTCAAATCATCCCTCTATTTCTGGTCACCTCAAAACTCTTTATACGCTGAACATTATAAAGTCAGTGCAGGGTAAATGCTTTTTTACCCATTTTCCAAATGTCACCAGTTACTGAGTCATGTCTGAGGGGGAAAGGTTACTGGAAGAAATGCCCCTGACCCTGAGGCCAATGGTGATACAATACTTTTAATCTTTTCGAAACAGAGAAGAGAAACAATGGATATTGACTAAAGATACTTGGAGAACATTAAACAAAAATGTGAAGTCAATATGTAAAAAAACACAATTATAATGCAAACCTTTACGTGCAGAAGACAATTTGAGCTCTGATGCAAAAGTCTATTCAGCTCTGGAAATACCCTTTTTGTTCATCATTCATAGTGTAAATGAAACAATACCATATGAATATACTGTAAGTGATAAAATAAAACTGCTTTGCGTTTAAATATGGAGAAAATCTGACAGGGCAAAAATATGTAATGTTTGAAAAATTGCATTAGCTCCAAAGAATAGACAGCATTGAGGGAATAGGGGTTCTCTGGGTTATGAGCGGAAGGTGGCTTTCACTATTTCTCCTTGATAAGTTTTCATTTCAAAAGACCTTGGTCCAATCCATTAAGGGGGATAGGCAAACAAGATGCTCCTCTCCAGTTGGGTTAATTGTTTTTTTTTTGAAGGAACATTCCATATTCTTATATTGCTGTGGGGATCCAGATGTGTAACTAGGCTAATGACTGACTGGCTAACAAAGAAAAATTGGTTCCCATTCTGAACAGCAATGTAAGTCACCTTCTGTGAGGCAGTGTTGTATAGACGTTTGATTGTTTAGCGACAAAACTGACGCGTGCGCAACTATGGGGCAAAACAGACGGGGTTGGCTTACTTTGTTGACAACGTGTAAGCTGTATTTAGTCTCCACTGTTTATTGAAAACTTAAAGAATTTGCACAATGAGCACTTGTTGTCTCTCAAATACATTGTTACAATTGTTGGTTATTGAATTTGAGGCATATTAGCATAGACGTGACATCAGTCAAAAGACCTCAAAACAAAACATGGCACCAAAAACAAGATAAATCTAGCTGAAACAAGCCCCCTACGATTCCCCACATGGCAGCTTCTTCAGATAGCATTGTTGCTAGCTATCTGACCATCCAGAATCACAACAACACACAGACTTCTGCCCCACTTAATCACCAACATCATTTAGTGACGTTGTCAGCTAACACGCCTATAGTCATTGCCCATGCTGTTCCAGTTGTACCAATCTGTACAATAGATTGTTAAAAACCCATGACATTATATTATATTATAAAAGCCCATGACATTATATTAAAATAAAAGAAGCTACCAAAATACTTATGCTACAATCACGAAAAAGGATGGTAGAAAAGACAACAATGAATGGGGGGGTACCAACATGTCTTACATGTTCTCTGAACAGAAGGACAGCGCAGGCCTACATATTAGATTGTCCATGAGAGGATGGCAGTGTCCCATGCAGGCAGCTAGGCCCAGGGGTGAAGGGTGAGAATGGAGAGACAGCCCTCTATTGGAGGTGTATATCTGCTTTGAGGAGAAATAGAGCTGACAGAGGCCACCCCGGGAGACACCTCACTCCGCGTCAAAGAGCTGAGGAGAAGAGGCAGGGTCTGTCAGGGGTCCCCCATTCCTACAGAGCTTCCGCACCCTGTACCGCCCACCTTAAACACCTCTAGTCACATCCACAACGCGCCCAACTCCGCCACACACCTCCAGCCAGCCTCATTGGCAATACATGCCCAATCCCCAGCTCAGCTATCACACCGAACATCACTGAATTCAGAACTTAGCCTGAGAGACATGCACACCTCTCTGTTATACCTTCAACATTCACAACATTCTTCTTATATGGTTATGACGCAACGTTTATAACATTAATGGAGGACCCTTCAAGGCAAAAAGGCCTGTATAGATACTGTATATGCCTCTTTATGAATACCATCCAGGGATTCATTTGCAGAGAAAATATATATATTGTGGATATATATTTTATATTGTGAAAAGAGCATGTGAAAAAACAAGTGGTTTGACCAACTGTGTGAACAAATCACATGTGAAAAATGTATTTTCGCTGGGCTTCTTCCATCGGTCACTTACCAACGTATGAAGAAGAGAGGCATGCGCCTGCAGCAGTCATGCAAATGGATAGTTCAGAAACAAGAAATAATTGTAATAATAATAATAATTATTATTATTATTATACTCAGGAAGGCCAAGTTACCTTTTAACAGAATGGCATTACAGAATTTGCAATTCCACATGTGGAAACATTGTTAAGGCAATATGTTAACACCACATTTCACATGTGAGGAGAAAAACACTATTTCACCACCACATGTGAACTTGCAATTCCACATGTGAAAGTAAGATTTTCACATGTGGAGTTTTCTTACATGTGTTACTGAAAATATGATTTTCACATCTGCGAAAATTGAATTCCACATTTGAACATGACATTTTCACGTGTGAAAACTGCATATTCAATGTGAAACCGCAAATTTCACATGTACAACTGTAATTCACTTGAAGTGAAAATGTTTTTCTTTTCACAAGTGAAAATAAAGGTGGTGTTAACATGTGAACTGTACACTTAATACATGTGAAAATATGCTTTCATATGTGAAAACGCAGGTTTGATGTGTTGTTTTTTGTAAGGGTACATTTTAATAAAATTCCTGAATGATTTAGACAACCTAAACAAGACTACCCCCCAGTAGAAGCATTCAGACCATTTCTGGATAGCCAATTTGACTGGTTACCCCTGCAAATTGAGATTCCTTCACCTATCCAATGGGGCCATCAGTTTTAATTTCCAAAACGTTCTCTTCCAGTCAACATTTTTGGGAAAAGCGAGAAGAAGAGGAGAGAGCACCATTCTAAGTTTTATCTGTTCTGCAAAATGCTGTTATCTTGGTGTGGTGTCAAGAACTCTATCTCTTTTTTTTTCCAGGTGACAAGCACAGACGAGAGATAAGATTGGAAAAGAATTCCACTCCACTGAGTAAATAAATAATCAATACTCATCTAAATGTAAATGAGAAAGTGGCCCCCTTTGATAGGAGGGTTTTTATCAACCTACCAATTTTCCACAGGCACTCACTGGGCCTCAACCAAATCACCATCATTCAGCTCCCATGTAATGGATAAGAATGAAAAAAAAGAAAGTAAAAGGGTCACCCGAGATCAACCAAGTTCAGTGAGCCTGCACTCCCAATACTGCAGTTCCAAAGAGTAGCATGTAGTTTGATTACGTTTTATGTAAAAATGTTGGATGCCTCTGCATTTCTTTAATCTTGCAGAATGTACAGGTCAGGCTCACAATTGATCTAATAAAACGCTCAAATATTGTTTTCCTCATCTTCATTGCATTAGGTTTTATTTCATAACTCATGGATGTCAATAATGGAAGCTATTATGTAGCAGTATATTCAATAACAGAATTTCCCTGCTTGAAATGCATGCAGTATTGATTTTGAGTTTCCTGGGTCCATGAGGGAAAGTAGCGTGGAAGAAGTTGTTTTACTCCACTCCATCAGCATTGTCAAACTCCAATGTGAAAGATAACAGCATGACCTGGGTCATTCCATGAAATGAGGGCCTTATGCATTCCTTTGCTATTTTAAGCATAAATTGTGCACCATTATTGAATTTTAAAAGCCTGTTATATTCAATGAAGTGCCCTTTAATATAGACTCACGTACAGAATTCAATAAATCAGATTTTCTATATTGAGTGTTTAATTTTTGAATTTTACCAGGCAAGTCAGTTAAGAACAAATTCTTATTTTTGATGACGGCCTAGGAACAGTGGGTTAACTGCCTGTTCAGGGGCAGAACGACAGATTTTGTACCTTGTCAGCTCGGGGATTTAAACTTGCAACCTTTTGGTTACTAGTCCAATGCTCTAACCACTAGGCTACCCTGCCGAATAATATGAATATGAATAAAGACTTGCTAAAGACTTGCTAAAGCGCCAAAGTTCATAATTTTGATAAAATTGGAATGTCCCACCGTGCACCCTCTGTGAATTCTAGGAAGATTTTAATCCACTTAACCCCAACATTCCTCCACACTCCACATTTTCACCACCATTGTAAAACTCTAGTTGCTTTGACAAACTAATTTCTGAAAAACCCTGTTACGTGAACTGAACTCTTGTTTCAACATGGTGGTGAGGGTAGGTAACAACATCTCCACCCCGCTGATACTCAACACTGGGGCCCCACAAGGGTACATTCTGAGCCCTCTCCTGTACTCCCTGTTCACCCACGACTGCGTGGCCATGCACGCCTCCAACTCAATCATCAAGTTTGCTGACGACACAACAGTGGTAGGCTTGATTACCAACAACGACGAGACGACCTACAGGGAGGAGGTGCGGGCCCTCGGAGTGTGGTGTCAGGAAAATAACCTCACACTCAACGTCAACAAAACTAAGGAGATGATTGTGGACTTCAGGAAACAGCAGAGGGTGCACCCCCCTATCCACATCGATGGGACAGTAGTGGAGAGGGTAGTAAGTTTTAAGTTCCTCGGCGTACACATCACAGACAAACTGAATTGGTCCACCCACACAGACAGCATCGTGAAGAAGGCTCAGCAGCGCCTCTTCAACCTCAGGAGGATGAAGAAATTTGGCTTGTCACCAAAAGCACTCACAAACTTCTACAGATGCACAATCGACAGCATCCTGTTGGGCTGTATCACCGCCTGGTACGGCAACTGCTCCGCCCATAACCATAAGGCTCTCCAGAGGGTAGTGAGGTCTGCACAACGCATCACCGGGGGCAAACTACCTGCCCTCCAGGACACCTACACCACCCGATGTCACAGGAAGGCCATAAAGATCATCAAGGACAACAACCACCCGAGCCACTGCCTGTTCACCCCGCTATCATCCAGAAGGCGAGGTCAGTACAGGTGCATCAAAGCAGGGACCGAGAGACTGAAAAACAGCTTCTATTGAGCTTCTAACATTGAGTGGCTGCTGCCAACACACTGACTCAACTCCAGCCACTTGAATAATGGAAATTGATGGAAATTGATGGAAAATATATCACTAGCCACTTTAAACTATGCCACTTTGTTTACATACCCTACATTACTCATCTCATATGTAAATACTGTACTCGATACCATCTACTGCATCTTGCCTATGCCGTTCTGTACCGTCACTCATTCATACCTGTATATCTTTATGTACATATTCTTTATCCCTTTACACTTGTGCGCATAAGGTAGTAGTTTTGGAATTGTTAGGTTAGATTACTCGTTGGTTATTACTGCATTGTCGGAACTAGAAGAACAAGCATTTCGCTACACTCGCATTTACATCTGCTAACCATGTGTATGTGACAAATACATTTGATTTGATTTGATTTTGAAACTATTCCTTAAAATAAAGGGCAACTCTCAATTTTAAGGGGTCCTTTTAACTTATAACAAGTATTGTCATTAATTGTAATAATTCATAGTTACACTGTAATAACAACATATAACTGGTGGTAATTGCAGTCTGTAATTACAGGGGTGTAACAATGAACGCTTGTTACCATGCTGGTTACAAATGTTAAAGTTTCCGAAGGCATCCCAAAAATGAACCATATTTCAGCTTCCACAAACCATGCGACAATTTAAAACTGACCAACCCATTGACACATCTCTGCAATAAAGGTCTCTGGAGTCTGATGCCCAGGCCCAATGGCACATACGGGTTCACAACGGTGCACATCAACAAATACTTTCAATTGTTAAATAATTTAACGTTGGATAAGAGCTAGGTAGCTAGCTATATGCCTAAACTACAGAAAATCATGATGACGATAACTAGGGGTAATGTAGAGTGTTAATGCTAAATTGTCATACATACTGTACTTCTCTACCACAGATTCCCACAAGGCCTCATACTCCGGGAAGCAAAAATACTTATGGATGAAGACAGAATCATTGTTACTAATGATGTTATGTTAAAACGGGAAGAAAAAGAGTATTCACACCCCTTGATTTTTTTCCACATTGTGTTGTGTTACAAAATTATGTTAAAATGGATACACATAATACTCTGTAATGTCAAAGTTGACGAAACATTTTACGTTTATAAAAATGTTTGAAAATAAAACACTGTCTTTATTTTATAAGAATTCAACCCACGAGTCAATACATGTTAGAAACACTTTTGGCAGCGATTACAGCTGTAAGTCTTTCTGGGTATGTCCCTAAGAGCTTTGCACACCTAGATTGTGCAATGTTTGCACATTATTCTTTTCAAACATCTGTAAGCTCTGTCAAGTTGGATGTTGATCATTGCTAGACAGCCATTTTCAAATTTTGCCATAGATTTCCAAGCCGATTTAAGTCAAAATAGTAACTAGGCCACTCAGGAAAATTCAATCTTGGTTAGCAACTCACGTGTAGATTTCTAGACCTGTTGTCTGGACCTCTGGCAGTCTCTATGGGGGTGCCACAGGGTTAAATCCTCGGGCCGACTCTTTTCTCTGTATACATCAATGATGTCGCTCTTGCTGCTGGTGATTCTCTGATCCACCTCTACGCAGACGACACCATTCTATATACTTCTGGCCCTTCTTTGGACACTGTGTTAACCAACCTCCAGATGAGCCATACAATGCCATGCAACCCTCCTTCCGTGGCCTCCAACTGCTCTTAAATGCAAGTAAAACTAAATGCATGCTCTTCAACCGATTGCTGACCACACTTGCCCGCCCGTTCAGCATCACTACTCTGGACGGTTCTGACTTAGAATATTTGGACAACTACAAATACCTAGGTGTCTGGTTAAATCGTAAACTCTCCTTCCAGACTCACATTAAGCATCTCCAATCCAAAATTAAATCTATAACCGGCTTCCTATTTCGCAATAAAGCATCCTTCACTCATGCTGCCAAACATACCCTCGTAAAACTGACTATCCTACCAATCCTTGACTTCGGCGATGTCATTTACAAAATAGCCTCCAACACTATACTCAGCAAATTAGATGCAGTCTATCACAGTGCCATCCGTTTTGTCACCAAAGCCCCATATACTACCCACCACTGCGACCTGTATGCTCTCATTGGCTGGCCCTCACTTCAAATTCGTCGCCAAACCCACTGGCTCCAGGTCACCTATAAGTCTTTGCTAGGTAAAGCCCCGCCATATCTCAGCTCACTAGTCACCATAGCAGCACCCACCAGTAGCACGCGCGCCAGTGGGTTTATTTCACTGGTCACCCCCGTAGCCAATTCCTCCTTTGGCCGTGTTTCCTTCCATTTCTCTGCTGCCAATGACTGGAACAAACTGAAAAAATCTCTGAAGCTGGAGACTCATGTCTCCCTCATTAGCTTTAAGCACTAGCTGTCAGTGCAGCTCACAGATCACTGCACCTGTACATGGCCCATCTGTAAATAGCCCATCTTTCACGACTTCCAGCGAAGGTGGCTCCTCTCCCGCCCGGATGTACTTCAGATTACGGTGGTCAGTCCAGATGAGGAAAGGGTGTTGAGCCCCATCAAGCCAATGTCTCCACAACTTCAGAGCTTTTACGACAGCCAGTCCCCCACGTCATAGTTTCGCTCCGCCGGGCTGAGCCCGAGCGCCGTGAGAGCACGGCTCCAATCCCAGCCTTGGATGCGTCCACCTCCACTATGAATGCCAAAGAGGGATCCGGATGAGCCAACACGGGAGCCTCAGTAAACAGAGCGACAAAACGCTCTGTCCACCTCAGCCAACCACCGCAGACGCACCATTCCCCCCTTCAGCAGTGAGGTAATGGGAGCAGGACCACCTGCCCAAAACCCCAGATAAACCTCTGGTAGTAATTGGCAAACCCTAAAAACCTCTGCACCACCTTTACCGTGGTTGGAGTCGGCCAATTACGTACGGCTGCAATGCGGTCACACTCCATCACCAACCCTGATGTGGAAATGCGGTAACCCAGGAAGGAGACGGCCTGTTGGGAGAACACGCATTTCTCAGCCTTGACATATAGGTCATGCTTCAACAGTATTCCTCCACGCGCGGCGCATGTGGAGGAATATATCAGAATGTCATCGATATACGCCACCACACCCTGCCCATGCAGGTCCCTGAGAATCTAGTCTACAAAGGATTGGAAGACGACTGGGGCATTCTTCAACCCATACGGCATGACGACGTACTCATAATGGCCGGATGTGGTACTAAACACTGTCTTCCACTCATCTCCCTCCCGGATATGCACCAAGTTATACGATCTCCTGAGATCCAGTTTTGTGAAGAAGCGTGCTCCGTGAAATGACTCAGTCGCCGTAGCGATGAGAGGTAGCGGGTAAAAAAAAACGTGGTGCAGACACGCACCCCTAACAAAGTAACCACAGCAAACAATCCCGCACAAAGACTAGCAGGCAGCGGAGGGTAATAAACTCACCAAAATCAACTAATTGGACACAGGTGTAAACAAAACAGACAGACACAAAAAGGAAAAATAGATCGGTGTCAGCTAGTAGGCCTGGTGACGACAACCGCCGAGGAGACTGAACCCTCGCCAGGCAAGGTGGGCCATGTTTTTCACCAGATTCAGATTTACGATATCGCATAGACCAGGTTCCCAGAATGCTAAGGCAGACGCACTGTCCCGTCTGTATGATACAGAGGAGCGGTCCATCGATCCCACCAACGTACTTCCGGCCTCTTGTCTGGTGGTGTGGGAGGTGGACGCAGACATCGAGTGGGCATCTCGGTCAGAGCCTACTCCACCTCAGTGTCCAGCTGGACGGAGGTACGTCCCGCTTGGTGTCCGTGATAGGTTGATTCGGTGGACGCACACGTTACCCTCCTCTGGTCATCCGGGTATCGATAGGACGGTGCGAAGCCTTAGGGGGAAGTACTGGTAGCCCACTTTGGCTAAGGACGTGAGGGTTTATGTCTCCTCCTGTTCGGTGTGCGCTCAGTGCAAGGCTCCTGGACACCTACCCTGAGGGAAGTTACAACCCCTCCCCGTTCCACAGCGGCCTTGGTCACACCTGTTTGTAGACTTCCTGACCGATCTTCTTCCGTCCCAGGGTAACACCACGATCCTGGTCGTTGTGGATCGGTTGTCTAAGTCCTGTCGTCTCCTCCCTTTGCCCGGTCTCCCTACAGCCCTACAGACTGCGGAGGCCCTGTTTACTCACGTCTTCTGGCACTACGGGGTGCCTGAGGACATAGTTTCTGATCGGGGTCCCCAGTTCATGTCCCGGGTTTGGAGGGCGTTCATGGAGCGTCTGGGGGTCTCGGTCAGCCTGACCTCTGGTTTTCACCCCGAGAGTAATGGGCAGGTGGAGAGAGTAAACCAGGATGCGGGTAGGTTTCTGCGGTCGTATTGCCAGGACCGGCCAGGGGAGTGGGCGAGGTACGTTCCATGGGCAGAGATGGCCCAGAACTCACTCCGCCACTCCTCAACTAACCTTTCGCCCTTTCCGTGCGTGTTGGGGTATCAGCCGGTCCTGGTACCATGGCATCCGAGCCAGACCGAGGCTCCTGTGGTGGAGGAAGGAGACCTGGGAGGCCGTCCACAGGCACCTGAAACGAGCTGAGGTGTGGGAGGTCCCTTTGCTCCCCCCCTGGACATCGAGGGGGCCTCGGCGTATGCAGTGCGATCCATACTGGATTCCAGGCGTCGGGTGATGGGCCTGCAGTACCTCTTGGAGTTTCACCGCCTCCATCCGGATCGCCCTGCGGCTTGTCCTTCGGGTTGTCCTTGAGGCTGGCGTCGCATTTATTTCCCTGTGTGTGGTGACCTCGTTTGGGCGTATTCCCCTCCATGTTGTTGTTGAGTTGGGACTTCTGAATAAACGATTATGGCCACTATGGCCTATTTATTGCCTTACCTCCCTTATCCTACCTCATTTGCACACACTGTATATAGACTTTTCTCTATTGTATTATTGACTCGATGTTTGTTCATTCCATGTGTAACTCTGTGTTGTTGTTTGTGTTGCTCTGCTTTGCTTTATCTTGGCCAGGTCACAGTTGTAAATGAAAACTTGTTCTCAACTAGCCTACCTGGTTAAATAAAGGTGAAATAACATTTTAAAAAAATAAAAGATATGGCATTGTGATTTCGTTTTTTTTTTGTGAATTCGTCTCCCAAATGTCTGTTGGTGTCACGTCTGCTCCCGCCCTTCCCTACCCTGGCGCTTGTGGGCGCAAGGTTGCCCTGCATCACGCACTCCTGCCATCAATTACGCACACCTGCCTTCCCTCGTCATGCGCTTCAGTGACATTGGACTCACCTGGACTCACTTATCATCTGTTTATTACCTCCCCTGTATTTGTCAGTTTCCCTGCTCTGTTCCCTGCTGATGCATTAATTGTTTTTTGTTTGTGTTCTTGTATGCTGACGCTGTTCCTGTCTCGTTCCATGTCCGTTCTACATTAAATGTTTTTACTCCCCGTACCTGCTTCGTCTCTCCAGTGTCATTCCATATGACAGTTGTAAAGCAGACTGAATCAGGTTTTCCTATAGGATTTTGCCTGTGCTTAGCTGTACGCCATTTATTTTTATCTAAAAAAAATCCCTAGTCATTGCCGATGACAAGCATACCCATAACATGATGCAACCACCACTATGCTTGAAAATATGAAGAGTGTTGCTCAGTAATGTATTGTGTTGGATTTGTCCCAAACATAACGCTTTGTATTCAGGACAAAACGTTAATTTCTTTGTCTCATTTGTAGTACTATTACTTAAGTTCCTTGTGCCAAACAGGATGCATCTTTGGAATATTTTTTATTCTGTACAGGCTTCCTTCTTTTCACTTGGTCAATTAGGTTAGTATTGTGGAGTAACTAAAATGTTGTTGATACACCCTCAGTTTTCTCCTATCACAGCCATCAAACTGTTTTAAAGTCACCATTGGCCTCATGGTGAAATCTCTGAGCGGTTTTCTTCCTCTCCGGCAATTGAGTTATGAAGGACGACTATATCTTTGTAGTGACTGGGTGTATTGATACACCATCCAAAGTGCAATTAATAACTTAACCATACTCAAAGGGTTATTCAGTGTCTGCTTAATTAAAAAACAACAACATGTTTTTAACCATCTACCAATAGGTGCCCTTCTTTGCAAGGCATTGGAAAACCTCCTTGGTCTTTGTGGTTGAATTTTTGCTTGAAATTCTTTACTCGATTGAGGGACCTTACAGATAATTGTGTGTGTGAGGTACAGAGATGGGGTAGTCATTAAAAAAATCATGTTAACCACTATTATTGAACAGAATGAGTCCATGAAACTTATGACATGATTTGTTAAGCACATTTTTACTCCTGAATTTATTTAGGGTTGCCATAAGAAATGGGTTGAATACTTATTGACTCATAAGACATTTCAGCTTTTCATTTTGTATAAAAAAATAAAATAAAAAAATCTAAAAACAAATTACACTTTGACATTATGGGGTATTGTGTTAGATCAGTGACACGAAATCTTAAGTAAACAATTAGAAATTCCGGCTGTTACACGTCAAAAAAGTCAAGGGGTATGTATTCTTTCTGAAGTCCCTTTATTTAGGCTAATCACCATACTACAGGCTACAGATTTGAGCCACTATTAGAATAGTATATTTTTTTGTTATTGAGTAGGACTATATACGTATTTGTTTAATATGATGAATCAAAATATTAATCTAACAATAAAAATCCTTGTTATTTTGTAAGGAATTTTTACATGTTGCAATCAAGTTGACTAAGTATAAGCTCACCTTCTGTTTCTAGGTATTTTCACTTGGTAATAAGTACTTACTGTATATGGAAATTACTCATAGGTAACTATAAAGTTACGCTTCACTTTAAATAGCTAAATCCTGTGCAACAACTAGCGACAACATTTTACTTTTGCAGATATTACAGACATGTAGTCTGTGGTGTATTAGTGTGTTTATTTTCTCACTTGGATGACGCTTTCAGAAGCTAATGATTAGATTGTCAGAATGGGTAATGTACTTTGTAGGTACACAATAATTACTAGTAAGTAAACCCCAAGATACACTTCATTTTAACTAGCTAATTCCTGTGTAACACTTAGTATGTACATTGTACAGATATTGCATGTACTCTGCGGTGTACTAGTGTGTTTATTTTCTCACTGAGATGGTGCTTCCAGAAGCTTTAAAATTGGAGCTCGGCTGTCGGGAACACAACAAGCTTCCAGTTCCCATGTCGCAATGGGATCATTGCTGATTTAAGATGAAATCGCTAACCCTGTTACTTTATTTGGCACTTAATAGGCATTTACTATAGTATTGTGTTTATGGAAAACCTGTTTTTTTATCAAGTTGAACATGTGCTCTCTATGACAGAATGTTAAAATGAGGTGAAACAAAAAGTTTCTTTCCACCAGGTTGCACATCTCAAAAGGAACTGAATTGGTGGAAGGACCCACCTACTGCTACAAATGTTTTACTGAAAATACAAAAGTAATATAAAACACTTGGAGAAACACATGCACCATACATTTTACTATAAATGGTAATTTCAAATTCATTCATATTTATTTTCTAATCTAGATGGTGTCAGGTGCACAGAATGCGAAATGCTATTGAGCACAGTGGAGAGTCCAGTCTGCTGCTGGTCTAAACTCTAGTGTCTAGTTCAGTGCTGGAGTTTGGAGTGGCAGAAGCTTGTCTTTAGACTGGACAGGGTTCTAAACCCAGAGTGACATCTCTGCAAGGGATCTCAAAGCCCCACTGACATTTGGATGCATGGCTGTAAAATAGTTGGAGTTCAAAACAATTTTGCAATGCAGTTAAGTGTCACCGGGAAAGGGCAATGGGATTAGGGAGGTCGAGGATACCTGTCTGCCAAATAGCTTCAATTTAAAAGAAGGTACAGAAGGAAATTCATTGTTAAATTGTATTCCATGTCAAATTATCAGTTGCCGTTTCCACCAAACATGTCCTTTATATTTAGAGGACACTGTCTGATTCAATTATCTTTTCCATTTTCCATTTCAATTCCATTGTGATTTCTCTTGTGATACAATACCATTACAGATTGTAATTAGGTGTACTAGAAGAGGAAACAATTGGGGACAATTCCATCCAAAAGCCCGTTTTAGATCTAGTAGACATTTGGCTGGAGCTTGGAGGGACTAAGGAAATGTCAACATCTGTAAACATCTGCAAGGGACCTGTCAGCTCCATCCCCTGTCGCTCTCCATTGCTCCCTGCTGTGGCTCTGCTCCCACCCTTCTCCATAGAGGGGCTGATCAGAGCGGAGAGGGGACAGGAATCAAGCCTGCTTGAACATCTGCCCAAGGTGTTGTGTGGGTCTGCATTGTTTTCTATGTCACTATTGAACACAGCAAGGAATCAGTAAGGTAATCAGTAAGCATAATTAGAAGAAACCTGTTATCTCAGAGAAAAACTGTCAAAATCATGAGAAGTGCAAGGGGAATGTTTGAGGGAAGATGCGGCTATACCATTGACACTCAAGATGCTGGGAGAGGTTATAACCATGAGTTAGTATGACTCAGGGAATGGGTAAATAAATAAAAAGTTGAATGCCAGTACTATGGACCAGATTACCATATGGATTGAAATCACATTGAGAATAAAAATGAAAATGTGCAGTGCCCTAAATAAGAATTGTAAGAATTACGTTTCAATGCAATTAATGACAAATGTACCTCTGAAGAAAACGCATTATATTCAGCCAAGAAGTGTTCCTTTATGTGTTGATTTGGAATGACATTGCAAAGCATTACGCATATTGTGACTCTTCCATTACCTTCATGGGAGCCCCAGCAGCTAACCTCCCCGGTCCCATGGGATACAGGCCCATCCAGCTAATATGCCATAAGCCGACAGCCCTCTGAAATGTGTGTTAAGGAGACAAGTTTGGAAACATAAAGGGATTCTTCAGAAAATGAAATAATCCCTTTTGATAATCGCAACTCTCAATAGATGTGAAATGCTTCCCAGCTGCCTCTGAGCCATATGGAACAATGAGACACAAACGCAAGTGTACATCCAACTCTTCAGGAGTATTCTGTCATCAATACATGTCACATATAGAATATTCATACCTTTGATGTTAAATTACCAATTATGAATATACTTAAATTGTATGATTAAAAACATGTGCTTCTGGACTAAGGATGGAGGGACAGCAAGAGCATAGTAAGGGTGATCATGAAAACAACAAAATGGGCTTCAAATAATATTTGACACATTGATATCTAAGCAATTTAGCCAGCACTTGAAATTGCCTCAGTTTAATCCGCTTAAGGGGGATTTGCAGATGATTCCCCAACCCATTTTGAACTCAAACTTCACACAACCAAGGATAAAAAAACACCGGAAAAACTGAAATCTTGACAGCATGGTTCAACTCTTAATGTTATTCACAGCTGTTTTCATTTGAATCCAATGTATTACTCACCCCTCTCAAAAGGCTTGCTTTTCATCCCAAACTCAAAATTTCAGGCTTGTTGTTGAAAATAATCTGGGTGTGCATGCACTTCATTTTGACTTCTTGTATTAGAGCTATTGTCCATGTTATTGGGATTATAAAGACAGCACAAGCTGGTCTGTGACCTCTGCCATCTATGGGTTTGAGTCTCCGTGTTTACAACTAGGTTCTTTTAGTATTTTTTTAACTTACAACAACAAAGACCACTTTTTACTATGTAAATTAAGAAACAATGTTGACTTAATCAAACCTACCTTTGTGACCTTTGACCCAAAACATCTTACTTTCTCATTGTTAGTGTTTTTTTCCTTATCCCCCGCAGCCTTAGTTATTGAGCTCTGTGCAAGTATTGCTTTACAACTGAATCGGAAGCCATTTAAAGACCAATTTACACAGACCATAATGCCTTTATCGTTGGTGTTGTCAACTCAATTTCCAAATTTTACTCTGGCTCCCCTGTTGAAGTCTTATCTGATCTGCAGAGTTACTGGCAAGGCCACATTCATCACAGTATCCTCTACGTCTCCCACCCCCCTTCTCTCTCTCTCTAATACAACCTCTGAATGCCTGCCTTACCTCAGACCTCATACTCACAGATTACAGCTCTGTGGAGAATCAGAGAAATGTACATTATACATTCAAGTTATACACTTATTTTTTTTAAATCAGTGTGTTCCTCTTTCTTTAGCTACAAATTACACTAGTTTGCTGTGCATGCTGCTACTTCTGTCCCAGTTTACGTAATGTCTTGGGGCAAACATTACAGAGAAGGTCAGCCATTGCACCAATGATACGTTTATTTACTGCTTTCTAATCTCAACTAAACTAACAGTCATTGGAACCTTTTCAATTGGTCGATGTTTATAGACAGGCACAGACAACCTGCAAAAATATGTAAACCTCCAAAAAGCATGAGTCATTTTCATTTGCTGTTCTTGCAACCTGGTCTCAGATGTGAGACACTCCAGTTTCAGAATATGACACTCCAGTTTCAGAATGATATGTTACGTTTCGTATGGTATGTATACATTTGTAGATTTCCATTACCCATTTAGAATGATACTTTACAAATTACAATATGTTCATTTGCAAACGTACAATGTCACAAATTTGCAAAATGTAAAATATGTTGTGAATTTGCTAAATGTATGACATGTTACAAATTCTAGCTAGGTGGCTAGGTTGCTAATGTTAGGGCTCGGTGTCCAGCTAGCATGACAACTTCAGGTGAAACTGGCAATTCAAATAAATAATCATAAAAATTATGGATATTAAACATTTAGGTACATATAAGTGTCGTATATCGGTTGAACGCTTACATTCTTGTTAATCTAACTGCACTGTCCCATTTGCAGTAGCTATTACAGCAAAAACATGCCATGCGATTGTTTGAGGACGACGCCCCACATCAAAATATTTTTCTACCGGCACAGGTTTCGTAAATTCACAAATAGCGATTGAATATTCACTTACTTTTTGAAAATCTTCCTCTGATTTGTCATCCAAAGGGTCCCAGCTATAACATGTAGTGTCGTTTTGTTAGATAAAATCATTCTTTACAGCCCAAAAAGTCAGTTTACTTGGCGCCATCGATTTGAGTAATCCACTCGTTCAACAAAGAAAGAAATCTGAAAATCTACCCCTAAACTTTGTTTGAACAAGTCAAAATACATTTCTATTTACTCCTCAGTTACCCTAAAATGTAATCAAACTATTTTATTTCTTAAAGAAAGAAGTATGTTTAATAGGAAACCGATTTTAGCAGGTGTGTCCTGTCTTCATGGCGTGCGCAAACATGAATTTCCAAGACTGTGTCCTTCTACTAAAACTGTTATTTCTTATTAGTTTTTGAAGTTACAAGCCTGAAACTTTGAACATAGACTGCTGACACCCCGTGGAAGGGAGATCATTTTCAGGATGACCTTATGGTCTCTCAAAAAATAAAGAATTTCAGCTGGTTTTTCTTTGGATTTTCTCCTACCATATCTATTGTGTCCTACATTATTTTGACATTTCTACAAACTTCAATGTGTTTTCTTTCCAATGGCACCAATTATATGCATATCCTGGCTTCAGGGCCAGAGCAACAGGCAGTTTACTTTGGGCATGTCATTCAGGCGGAAATTGAGAAAAAAAATGGGCCTAGCCCTAAGAAGTTAGGTTAAAAACGTTAGCTACGGTTAAAAAATAATGATATGTACCATTCAAAACAGAGATACATTTATCTGAGTATTCTCTGTAGATTTAGGGGCCTTGTCTGCAAAGTCTGGGGAACAGCAGTGCCTGTGTTTTCAACTAATTGAGTCACTATCACATTACTGGTCATAAGAGATCGGTGTTGGAATCACTTTATAGACTAGAACCCCAAGAATAAGAATTATGTCCTCTTAAATTCACCATCACAAAGGAAGACAGACTTGTTGTGTTTATATACATACTGAAGACTAGAGTGCCTGGGTGATAACACTGAACATCTGGCATAATCCTCATCACCATCATTCTACAACCTGCAAGGAACAGCGGTGTAAACGTAAACAAAAACACATCCAGAGGAATCGTGGAGATATCCTCCTCTAACAATAGTTCCACAACACTATAAAGATCAATGTCAATATTATATCCAAGTTGTTTGGATTGCAAAATGTATACAAAATCTTCTGTTTCCTTCTCCGATAATCTCTTTCCCCTAATGCCTGTTCCTCGTTGTGTTCCCGATGTTCAGGTGAGTGTTCTCCTGGCGTGAAGTGCAGACCTTGCTCTGAACATTGATGCAGTGCCTCCATTACCACTCTGCCTCCGTCCGAGGAGTCCACACTGTTGTTTATGACGCTGACACACGCAGTAATGGGGGTTTCACTTCTTCTGCACATATATTGGGAGTGTTCACAGACAAGAAACACGGATGCATATGGTGTGTATCCATAACGTCAGTTAATTTCAATGTTAACTGTAACTTTAGACTGATCATCAGTGGTGGACCTCAAATTAATTGAGGCAATGTTTGTGTGTCAACGCAACGGAAACAATGTACTGTATATTGTATTTGCAATGTTGAAGTTGAATACGATTTGTTCACATTTAGAATTGAAACAAATTGATTGCCATGTTGCTTTTATGAGAAACCAAAATGGTTAATTGTAAAACTGTAAAGTATACTAAATCTAGTGAAATGTAATTTCTGATACAATATTGATGCATCTGGATCTTCAATGCACAGAAAAGTCCTGTAAAACCATTCAAAGGCAGCCATATCTGAAAGTATTCTACTGGTACTATTATACAGTCTAGAGTGAAGGGAATTATCAAACATTCCAATAGAGATGGCTCTCAGGGGGATGTGAGGAGCTTTAGAGCTGCGAGTCAGTGGAAGACTGTGTCCCAGCTGACTGGAGAACATGGCAGCTGTCACTAACAGGGAGAGTAATGTGCCAGTCCTCACCTTTGTGTTCAAATACAAACACATGCACTACTACATTATAACACGTTACCTTCAATTATACTGTGTCGACTTTTATTTATTTTCACTCACACAGTTGTATAGTCCAATTTAATTGATGCTGCCTCTTTTCATATAAAATAAGCATTGTTTTTACTTCAGAGAGTGGAAAAGGACATCACAACAGTTTCATTGAAATGTGAAGTAGGTGGTAGAGATTCTGCTTTTGCTAGCCTGGGGGTATACACTGCCTGCTGTTCCATTCTTTAAGAAGGCTTTTAGTTACACAGAGATTCAAAATAAAAGACTCTCAAGAAGCCGTTTAAGTTATGAAATAGAAGCCCTCTATCATGTCTTGCTCAAACAAAGGCAGTTCTTATGTTCACATATAAAACCATTCGAACCGTATCAAAAACAGAACATTCTTCTTGGAATAAAAGATAGACAACCAACTGAGTGAAATTAAAGACAAATACTACAAACTGCAAACCTCTTTGGTGGTCTTCAACATAGTCTATTTTAAAGAGGGGATCTCACTGGAATAACAGTGTGATTTCACAGCTCCTCTGGAGTTTGTTATTAGTACAAAAAGCCAATTTATATTTACATTGCAAGCTTGAATCAAGTGGGGAATTGTGCACATAAAATTACCATAATAGACGGCCACTGAGACTGCTAATGTGGCTGTCTGGATGATGGGATGTGGAGAGCTTCAGGGAGGAACAGACAATCAAGCAAAACAAAACCAAAAATCTTTCAATTTACTCATTTTTCCCAGTCCTGTTTACTACATGGGTGTGCAGCCACCCTAGGAGTGAAGAGGTTACCCCCACATCTGGAGAGGTGAATTTGACCCTATCAAAGGGCACTGGAAGTTGCCCCTGAAAGCTGCAAACAAAAGCAGCAGTGGCGAGCGGGAACGCAGAGCGCCATTCATCGTGGCTAATGACTTGTTCATTAAGAGTGATGATGGATAAAGACTTCTCACGCTGAGATGAAATCAAGATTTATATGCGTTGTTTCCTCACCCAACTTGTGGGAAGATCATCATCATTTAATTCTATCTCTGCGGCCTGTGATGGGCATCCAGAGAGCGGGCTATCAAACGGTGCAGTCAGCTGGCAAAATCCGAAACGTGCCTTTGGCACATCTGGAGCTTGCCGACGCAGCTGAGGGTGAGCAATGGCTGCTGGCGGGCGTCCAAATTACAAGGAGAGGCGCTTCAGGACTCCGCTGCCTCCACCCCGGCTTCTCCTCGTTTAGATCATCATCATTATTTATTTGCTTATTTATGATTTTTTTCTATTATGTGTGTTGCTTTTCAACTGCACTTTTTAATTTTCTACACATCAGCGTATTATCATCGCGCTCTAGACCCCTTCGACCCACCTCGCTCTCTTTAGGTTCTTATCTGTAGTTGGAAATAGGCCCCAAGACACTTTATCAGTGTCCTTCACTCTGCTATCTGCTACACCCAATTGTTATTAAAACTTCAGCCTTTATCAGCTTCTGGGTAATTCAGGCATGACAAATTGGGCACCAGATGCCAGCTCCACGAGGCCAGTGTACATCTCTCCCTTATCAAAACAATAGGAGGTTGCGGGCCATTGCATCGTGGTATATCCACCTTTACCTTGCCACATTGGGCTGCTATAGCAAACTATGATATACTCACAGGAGGATCCATAAGGATCTTGAAGTTGATTACATTTGAGTAATTGTTGATTAATAAAAATGTACCTGTGGTCAATGCACAATGCAATGCACACCTTTCCCTACAATTGTGGATCATGCAGAAATTGTAACCAAGCATAACATTATGTCCATTCCATTTCTATCAACATGTCCCCTGTTTAAGAGCCCCCTAATATCCAAAGTTACAGTAGTCACCTTCATACTATATGAAAATAAATCCCTGACGGCTTTTATGGAGTGTGGGGTACAATTTGACAATGGCCTGTTTTAGTCTTGATAATGTAGTGTGTGTGCATGTGTGTGTGTGTGTGTACGTGTGTGTGGAGGGGGATACGTAGTATTATCATTAAAGATTAAACCTGGACCGTCCAGTTTTATTCAGGACCAGCCCGACACAATTAGTTATCCCAGAAGCTTTGATAGCCCTTGTCTGGATGTTATGGACGAGAGAAGCAGCCACCGGATGGTTCATATTTACTGTCTGCACATTTCATTTTGGCCCCTTTTAAAGATAGGATTCTATTTATGATGCATTTAAAAAGAGAGAATATGGAGCAGACCTACTGAACCCTTTCACTCAAATGATGTGCACGCTCTGTTAAATAAAAGCACACTGGCTCAGAAATATGCAATGAAAATCAGTCAATGCCAGTAATTATATTATACAGATAAATAACACACACTGTTGTGATAGCACAAAATTGAGTGTGATTTCTTAAACGGAAATAGCTCATATATACCCATCCATAATCAAAGAACCTGATAAAACAAATCATGCTACACTGCCACAGAACGATGAGGAGTGGCCACACTAAGAACTGCCTGGGTATACAGTAGCTATCAAACAGCAGCCCAGAAGTGCACTGCATTGAATATAGAGCACTACAGTCCTATTCCCCAGAGCGACTAGATGGGACAGGATGGCATGCAGGCTAGGGATTGACTCAGGGTCCAGCCAGTAAATAAGAGAGCATGATGGAGGTGCAGTGGACGTGAAGCATGAGATTGAAAACCAAAGGCTTCAGACAGGCCTGTTGGCTGTCAGTGATGTCGAGATACACATTACTCCACAGAGTTTGGCATGGCTTCAGGAGCACACATACAGTTCACACACATGCACACAGAGGTACACTTTCTTAAAACTTCTACAGGATCGGTGTCCCGTCCATGGGACGTTTGAGCTAACATAGGCTAATGCGATTAGCATGAGGTTGTAAGTAACAAGATAATTTCCCAGGACATAGACATATCTGAGATTGGTAGAAAGCTTACATTCTTGTGAATCTAACTGCACTGTCCAAGTTACAGTAGCTATTACAGTGAAAGAATACCATGCTATTGTTTGAGGAGAGTGCACAATTTTTACATTGTCCTCTATGTCTACGGTATACTTTCTTGTTCATAAAAAATAGACAGAGGCTACGAATACTGAATTTTTGCCCCTACTCCACCCCTCTAGAAACATCTTTCTCAAATCTAAGGATTATTATCACGTTCTGCACGTTTTAGGATTTTTAGTAACAGCAAGTCGGACGGTTCTGACTATAAAGGGAGTACAGCTATGACCGGATGTTACTTTTTCATAGCAGATTAGGAGAATTGACACAGCAGGTTAGGATAATTAACATGGCATGTTTGGAGACTTAGGTTAAGGTTGGGAAAAGGGTTAGCTAAAATGCTCTCTTAACCTGCTATGAAAAGTCACTTCTGGTCGTAGCTATACTCTCTCTAGTCACAACCCAAGTCAGATTCCAGGAAATCCGGAACCGCAGCCACTCCGTCAAAAATAAGGCACAATCATGTCTGTCCTAAGGACCAACAAAATGATCAAACAGTCAGTCCTCCAGGGACTAAAAGCTGTGAGCGCCAAACAATAAACAGTTCATTGGTCCGCAGAGACTAGATATCGCGGGTACACAGATTGTGATTGATCCATACACATTATTTCATCTGGATTCCATTTTATTTATTTTCCCCTCATTTGGTCCTTTCCTGCTCAAGAGTGCATCGTTAGCCAAGATGCCAGCTGTTTTCCAGGGCTAAAATGTGTTTTAAGAACTGCTGCAGGATGGTAATGTGTTGTGCACCCTGCCAGCCCATGAGTGTCCCAGGCAAATGGGAGGAGCAGTGGTTAAAAAGCAGGCTTCTTTGGGCCAGGGCCAGGGAGTAATCTACCGCATAGAGGCATGGCATAACCGGGGGCTACAGTCTGGGATATTTTCCACTAAGACAACAGTTTTGAAAAACTCCCATTGTTGAGTGGCAATGCTCTCTGGCACAGAAAACCTTCAAGTCAATGAACATACATAATTAAAAAGAGCATCACATGGCCATGTAAGGAAATTAGCTAAATAACTGAATGTCTTTGTCAATGATGCTGCAATCCATACACAATCCCAGTAGTTAGTATCTGTGGGAGGAGAGCAGACCATGTTAAGGCTCTGGTGGAGAGGCAGTGGAGGGGGACTGTTTTTTTTTCTCCATTTACCTATTGATTTGAAAAATAAGCCAATTTGGCAGTTTGTTTTGTCACCCAACTTTGCTGGGTAAAATGGACTTGGGTGCACAGGCCTTTGATAAATTGTATCCATTAAGATGGGATACTGCAAACCTTAAACTAAAAACATACCTAAAACAAGAGCATCATTAGGAAAATGAGGAGAGATGAATGATGGCATCACCCTCCAGTCCATTATAGACTCTATTTATACTGCTCCACAGAGGAGCAGCACCAGGTAGAGGCTTCATACCAATTAGGTTATTACTGCTTTGGGAGGTTTCCTTTCATTTTCAAGTAAACATTGGAATTAAAACCTAAAATCATGGTTTCTCATCTAAGGTAACTGTCAACCAGATACTTTTCTTATAACATTTTGCACACACAATGTGTGCCCCGAATTACATTTGATTTATGTGTATGAAAGTCTGATTAATTTGTCTCATAAGTGAGTTTGTGATGAAACTACTTACTTGAACTACAAAAATAACACAATCCATCAGGAAGAATTAGGAAAGATTTTTGCTGGACATGAATGCAGAATCATTCAGATAACCTATTACAGTACAGCTGACTTTGCCTGGTGTGAGACTGCAGTGTCCCTTCTGTTGCCAGTGTCCTAAGGAGCCCTGAGAGCAGACAGGCAAGCCCCAATAAAAGCCCAGGTTTTTAGTGTGGTGTGGTCTCTCACACAGAGCCTGAGTGGCAGGACAGTGCACAGTCGCGGAATTCCCCATGCTCCTCCTCCTCGTCGCAGGACATCATGGCCTTACTTGAAGTGGAGCGAGGAATAAAGGATTGCCTTCTTTATTTTTTCATTAGACTTTTCTTTTGTTACCAAATACATAAATCCATTGTCACACAATGCAATATGTATCATGGCGCTCCACCTGCGGACGTCTCATAATGGCTACCATGTCCCTCCAGTCAGGGATGATAAGTGAACCCCCTGTGAATGTTAATGATAGTGATCATTCTGAACCAGTCCGCCTCTCCATCTTCCCTCACAGCCTGCGTGTCACACACAAGATGGCAAGGTTCAAGGGACTAAAATGAAAACAAACACTTAAGGGAAGGATATAAATAAATTAAGGTAGCATCTGCCAGAGAAAAATAAAATCCATATAAATGAATGCACATGCACTCTAATGGTGTTGGGAGGATCAAAACCACAGATAATTGTTGGAGATGTCTGGTGTTTAGTGGTTGGATGGCAGTGCTTACTATACTTTCTTCTACAGATGTAGGATCAACATTTGAGCCATTTTGCTACAGCAGTAAAATAATCCTGCAGCAACAGGAAATGTGAATTATTACAGTATGTGGATTTTAATGGACATTTTTGTAGGGGTTGATACATTTTTCAGAATGGAAAATCAAAGCATTTTTAAACCTTAAATACACTACAAGTTCTAAATTTCCTGCAACAGGGTGATCAAATTAAGAGCCTACAATTGTACTTCACAAAATAACCTGTGCTCTAACCTAACCTGTGCCCCCGCACATTGACTCCGGTACCGGTAGCCCGGTAGCCCCTGTATAGCCCCGGTATAGCCCCGGTATAGCCGGGGCTAGCCGGGGCCCCTGTATAGCCCCTGTATAGCCCCGGTAGCCCCTGTATAGCCCCTGTATAGCCCCTGTATAGCCCCGGTAGCCCCTGTATATAGCATTGCTACTGTTATTTTACTGCTGCTCTTTAATTATTGGTTATTGAATATTTTACTTAAGAAAAATACAGTGGGGCAAAAAAGTATTTAGTCAGCCACCAATTGGTGCCACAAAGTATTGGCGAAGAAGTATGGGTTGCACCTCTGTCACTCGGTTGTGTCATTGTTATCAACGTTCCACAGGGAGAGGCCTGTAATTTTCATCATAGGTACATCATAGGCCTCAGCCACATTGGTGTCCAAAAGTAGAATGGGGGCTAATCACTTTGAAATGGAGCTAACGACTGTTTTGCCCAGTGATGTAGTGTAGTCACGAAACCTCAAGTCTGAATCGAGTCCCATGTGCTCAAGTCCGAGTCCAAGTCACAAATAGTCGTGTCACGAGTTAAATTACAGGTCCCTATGGCTGAAGTCTGAGTCCCAGTGCTTGAGTCCTGGTCCAAATGCTCAAGTCTGAGTCACTGGGTCCACATATATTCCAAATAAAGTTATTTACCCAGTCAGATATAGTGTCGTGGCAACACGAATTCAGTCATTAAATTCTTTGCTATCCCTTTTTCTTTCTTTCTGTGCCACCAAATATTTACATAGGCTACAAGTAATGTTAGGGTCATGTTCAGTTGGAAAACATTCTCGAACATTGCAGATTGAAATTCCATGAATAGAACATGTCAGAGGAACATGTTTGTTCTACATAGCATATTTCTATACAAGCATTCCAAAACGTTGCATCCTACTGGATGGAATGTGCCCCGAAATGTTGACTATAGGTAACATGACTGAACAAGGACTACACAAATGGTTAACGGTCCGGTCCGCAAATAGACTAGTTTTAAAACAGCCCGCGATATGCTTTTTGAATGTAAAATGCCAGTATTATGGGTCATATCTTTTGAATGGCAATCTCTCAAAGCAGTTCTCTCGGAGGAATAAGAGAGACTTGGCTACAGAACCTGACTATGAAATGCAGTGGGGAACGTGGGAGGGTTGAGTGAGACTACAAATACAAAGACAGGCTACTTTTCTATTCTATAAGGAAGAGAAAAATATAGCTAGACTGTTGCTTTACAATTAAACTCAATGCTGCTATTGTCTTTAATTTAGTAAAGCAGCTTGGGTTTCTTAACCAGGCAAAAGGTAGCTAACTAGAAGGCTGGTGGTGACTGGTTGGCTACGGGAAAGCAAGAGAGCCGCCTGCGCGATGTGTATAATCGCAGACGTAGCTGGTCTGCCCACACTCATGCTTGCTCCCCCGCAGCTCACAGGCTGATGTAGAGTGTGGCACATCCTTTCCATAGCTGAACAGAACTGCCTTGCGTATCTGTGCAGCTAATATTATTTGTGCTTATCACTGAAAAGCTCTAAATTGCTCCAAAAACTATTGTCCAGTTCACTTAGTCAGATTTTAGTCAAAGAAATAAACTGAAATGAAGAAAAAAAATAGTCTATTTCGTCAGTTACTACTGAAAAATAGGTCTGACAAATGTTTGTCACTACTTTTATTGATAGAATTAACACTGCCTAGTTGATTATTGTAAATCATCTTGGCTTTACTGTATCTCTGAGTTCATAATGGTGTAATTGGTTGCTTAACATTTTACACACATACTGTACCTTAAGTTGTAAAAGCTTCAATACCCTCCTACTGTTCGGTCTGCTGTATAGTAGTTTACTCAAGACATGGTGAGTCTGCTAGCACACTATCTGTTGCTAGTGCACGGTGTCTCGTACATCAGTGTCATTCATAAGTCTTGTAAGTTTGGGCTTTCGTTTTGATTTCCTCTGAGATACATCTCATTTTGGTGAGCACCCTCCTTCAGAGTATTATCTATTTCTTCCCCATTTCCCTCTTCCAACAGTCTATCCAATTGTTTTCAGCAACACAACAGCATCTCCAAGCAACACTCAACTAAAGTAACAGACAAGAGAGAAAACTAACCCAAGACCCCCGTCAACACCCTCCACCCCCCCCACCCCCCTCCACCCCCCCTCTCAAGCCTCTTTCTCATATAACTTTGCCAGTCCTTGGAACTTGCCAAATCCAGTCATGCCTGCTTAGCTTGCTGGACTGATTGTGCCAGAAAATAAAATAAGACACAGATGTATACAAAGTCTTGGTGGTGCCAGTGTAGAGACAGCTAATGGCTTCATCTCGACCCTCCCATTGCAGCTGGACACAGGTGGGGATAATTAGAGATCTCTCCCCGCTCAAAGTCAATTCTTTACCAGTTGTGACAACCGAAAGGATGCTTGCATGCTGTGCCCACCCCCTCCAGAACCCCAACCCATCAACCCTCCAGAAAACAACCATGTGAGCCCATTCCCACGTGATACCACTGGGTACTGCTTACCATCCTAGGTGGGTAACAGTTTGTGTTGGCAACGACGGTAGCAATGCAAAGTTTCCCAAACAGACACTCCCCTCACATACGTCCTGCTGAAAACACAGTCCCAAACCAGACCTTCCATTGTCGGGCCAGGCTGCCTTGACTAGCTGGAAGAGAGCAGCCAAAGCATGAGGCAGAGAGATTGGGAGGTTATTACAAAATATGGCAGATCATACCAGTCAGGTTGGACCACAGCAGGCAATACTGGCAGATAATGCTCACAAAGAGAATACAAAACATATACTGTAGTGTATTTCACAGCAAGGCAGTTGTGGGTTGCATTAAAATCAGAGCTGATGCACCATAACCACAACGATAACAAAGGAAACAACTGCAATTGAAAGGGCTCATAGGTAAGAATTTCACGGTAAAGTCTGCGCCTTTTCTATTTGGTGTATGTGAGAAATAAAATTGGATTTGAAGTACATGAAAAATACCAAGTTCTGCATTATGTTTTACCTCCGTATCTCCCCGGTGAAACCAAAAGTAGTCAGAAACAAATATACCGTAAATCACAATATTTCAGTCTCATAATTCTGTTTCATTTATTTATTTTGTCTTGTGGAACTACATTTAGCAGATGCTCTTATCCAGAGAAACTTGCGTGCATACCTTTTCACACATTTTCATCCTTTCTTGAATGAGCTCCAAAGAGAGAACTGTGACCCCAGCCCTCATTCTAGAAACATGAAATAATCCTGCAGGACCAATTCCTAATGTACAGTGCATTACTATCATAAAAGGAGAGTGCCTTACAAGACTTGAAAGCCTTTTCAAGCCTTTTTTTCCCCTTTGTGTTAGCCTGAGTGACAGCAGAAAGACATGTGTCTTCATATGAGAAGAGGCAAGTCTCATTACAGCGTATTTGGTTAAAACTGAGTGATTCAAGTGCTTCTGGATAATTCAGACACACAGATATAAAACACGTCTTTCACAGCACTTTACCTGACACTGTTCATCTACACATATCTATTATCCCTGATGGTCCTGTTTTTGTCACTATTTAAAGTCTAAAATGAAATCAAGTTTCTGGGGAGGAAGTGGGAGGTATTACAAAACCCTGAAGACACACAGAACCTTTCCAAAAAGGATACAAATTCAGAATGTAGAATTTAAAAATAATCAAACAGCCTATTAATTTAATTTTCACAGACTTAAATAATAATATTTGAAAAGTTATCAATGCCTTATTTTACAGTCCTTTCAGCTGATATTTGCCTGGTATTTCCTGAGAAACTATGTGGTGGTGACAATGGATACTTTCCAAATCTTGAACTCGGAAGAATTTAAGAATTAAACGTGTTCCATGTAATGGGGGTAGTTGTTAACCACACCATAATCTTTCTGCAATGGGTACTCATTAGACAGGAGGACCAGGGGAAGACTGGGACATATGGTCATTCACAGAGGTCTACCATGACTAAGCACAGAAACATAGTGACACACTAAGTTGACCTGATAGAGCCTTTAGAAATGGAACGGAGTGGGTCTGTGACAATGGAAGCTTGCTGGCATAACATGAATAACAATGGGGGGAAACTCTTCCCACCTACACTCCAATAATGTCTCTAACTTAGTAGTAAACACAAAAAGAGATTACATGCAATGATGTAAGAGTAAATTAAAGAGGAAAATGTGTAAGCACATATTTGAAGACAGCAAACAGTTAACATAACTTTCGACAAGGAACTTTCAACCTAAAACGTCTTAGTGCATGTACAAGTAAGTTCATGCAGCTAGCATACAGTAAATAGTTGTTCAGTAATTCATAAGAAGATACCCAGGTGGGCAACTTACATTCATTACCAGACTGAAAGAAAAGGGTTTCTCCAGAGCCAAAGCCAAATTGACACACAGGAGTCCATAGTCAGAAAGATTTTAGTTCGTCTTGACTTTCTCTTCTCCAGCACCAGGGCAGTTGTCCCCATTCCTGCTGCAAAGGCAAAGAGAAACATGTGAATGAAGGAACAGGGAGTAGGGAGAGGGCAGGTGGGTAGGAGGGGAGAGGGCAGGTGGGTAGAGAGCATGCCAAGCCCAGTGGTCAGTGGGTATCAGGGAGAGGTCGGCTGTCACCTCCCGCTGACTGAGCTAAGACAAATCAGGCAATCAGCACCTCAAGGACTGGTCAGCGCCAGAGCAGAGCACAACCTGGATTCATCACCACTGCCTCACATATGGCAGACTGATACTGTATGTCAACATACCTATTGGACCTTTAACTTCCACTCAGTGTCTAATTAGTTGAAATATATTACATTATTTCATAATCATTACAAAACAACTTGTTTTTATGACCTTCAGTGATCTATATCAGATCTATTATTATATGATTTTGACACTAGCGTGTCCTCTACTGTATATATGATCTTGCAAATGTATATGTACATGTAAAACTGCTTGGAGCAATGTACTGCTTATCAAATTAACTTGAGTGTGTTTTAACCAAGGTCCTATTTTTATTTTTTTTTACATCCCATCAGAAGAAAGTGTAAGAGAGAGAGAGAGAGAGAGAGAGAGAGAGAGAGAGAGAGAGAGAGAGAGAGAGAGAGAGAGAGAGAGTGTGTGAGTGTGTGAGTGTGCTTGTCAAATTTCTCCTTAGCTCCCTCTCCTCTGAAACCAGGGGATATATGGTGAACCCCAGTCCTGCCTCCCAACCTCTCTCCTAATTGCATTGCTTTTTAGCACAGTAAATCTAGCTGTGTCACAAGCTGCACTCAATGACATGACGCACTGCCTCGATGACAGCCTGCCTGGCTGCCTGTTCCCAAACTTGCTGGCTTTGGTTTGAACTGTAATGGTGTGATTAATGGTTAAATTAATTAATTGCTGAATGTATGCTAATTGTTTAATTGGTCGCTTGATCTACATAAGATCATTTATAAATTAAATGAGTTGATTTACAAAGTTTATTGATTGAAGGTGACAATGAGTTATTTGGCTGACTACCTGATTTGCAATTCCCCCAATTAATTCACAAAGCTCTTTAAAGAGTGGTTTTGCAAAGTGCGCCCTATCCAGGTGATCTATACCAGACCTGACACAACTGCACTTATTTATGAAACCAGACAGGTGATAATGATGCATTAATATTAATGCCAACTGTAAATTCTCATAAGGGCTGGCTTCATGGAAACGCAGAGCATTTGTCATTGTAAATCCATTTAAATTTCACATTTCAAGTGCAGATTAATGTGGAGGTCTTTGGTAAGGTCAAGTATCTGATGAGAATAAAGTTTGTCTGTCTTCGAGCCACAGGTAAGGTCTTCCTTTCTATAAAAAGAGAAGCTTCATGTCTAGGCAAGTGCATTTTGCATGAATACTTCTAATTGTTAAGGTCCTCTTCCATAAACCCCTACAATTTCTTAAGATACAGCAGTCCTTTTTAAATGAGGAAAATGCTGCTTTTTATTGCTCACTCTCCAGAATGACCAAAGAGACAAAAAGCTCAGCAAAAAGAATGACAAACTGCTCCAAAACCCTTTAAAGGCTTATAACTCGGTATGCATTAAGGCATATTTCAATATTTGTTTACAAGGCTCTAAGCCAATAAATCTAACAAGAATTTTTTTCGTTGCACTATCCCTGGCACTGATTTACTGCAGGGTTTTAAGACGCTGTGCGAATAAGCACTGAAGCAGTTGGCCCCTCGCAGAAAAATAACCCATGATGGAACAGAAGGTGGGAAATAGGGCCCAGAAGGCCCCTTCCATACACTGTACTAACATGGCAAAGTCCCAGCACAAACCAGCAGCACCTATGTCCAGCCCTGGCACCACACATCTGCCCCCTGCCTGGGAGACACAGGCTGCCATTTCCGTCATGCCCTCCCCGCAGGCATCCCTCACCAGCCAAAGACCGGCCTGGATCAGTCAGCAGTGCAATAATGTTGGCAAAGTAAGGCGCCATTGCCCCCATACAACTCCTCCCCAGAGAGAGCTCACCAAGTGCCGGTGCCAGGGAGAGTGTGGAGCTATGATGAAGTGTAGGGACTAATGACTAGCTGTGTCTGGGCTCAAGGCTTCCCAGCACTTTGATCACAGACAGGTCCTGTGTGTGTTCTGAACTGCTGATCCGTTTCACTATGTGTCGCTCCTCTAAACTCAGAATGTTTTCCCGGAAATGAAACTATTTCAACAGTATCAAATGCATGCATCTCCACACCTCACTTAATTGAGATACAATGATACTGGAGAATGGAGACATTCCTGATAAGGATATTAAGAGTGGACCTCGTCACTCCCTTCTTACGTAATGGGTGAGAACTCAGTTTTTTTATCACCAGGACAGAAGCTGTGAGGAGCGCCATTGTTCACTGCATGTACCTGCCTTGTCTTCATGACAGTACACAAAAGCAGATGTTTGAGGATAAAGAAAAAGAGACAGGATCTCACAGGAACACCATAGGCCTACAGTAGTTGCAATATGGCTTGGTGATTGGATAATATGTACAGTGTAGTTATGCTGTATTACAGCTATACCAGTAAGGGGAGAACCTTATGTATGCCGTCATACCTATCATAAAGTATTTTTCAGTCTTTCAGTGAATAGAGTATGAATCCCAGATTTAGTCCAAATTCTGAACTGCCAAGAATTCTACCGTCGGACACATTCATCTTCTTCTTTGTCTTGTCTCCCGCCGTCTGTTTATTCTGGCATTCATCAGCGCCATTACTGCCATGGCCGTCAGCTCTATTTGGCCAAAATGACAAACAGCAGTCATTTTAGGTGCAGGTTAAAGTTTGCTAATTTGTAGTGAGACCCATACATCCCCCCTGCAGAGGTGTCTCAGGTATCCCAAGACATCATCACACTGCTATGCACTTCTGGTTGGTCCTGCCTCAACATCAATCCACCAGGCTTGTGTTTGTCTTATTGTTGATCTCGCTGCGTTTCTAAAATAAATCTAAGACTTGATATGGCACAGTTGAGTGAAGTACTGGTCTCTAAATCCTTCTCACAGCAATCGAAAAAAGGTATTCTGTGATTTGGGAAGACACATGGCAAAGGATTGAGACAGGCTTATCTGCCACTATGGTAGAGTAGCAAATAAATGGAATGCTAGGCTGGCAGAGAAATGCACTCAGTGTGGTGGTAGTGATGTTAGGGGTCACAGAGGTGGAGGTGCGGTTTTTGCTTGGCTATTTGTGTTTTGTGTTAGGTAATGAATGGCGATGGGTAGTGCCAGTAGCTTATTCTGTGCTGCCAAGCATGATTTATGACAAGGGGGTACTCTCTGACTTCACCATTTGCCATTGGGCCTCCCACTCCTGTCCATAGTGTCTAAGAAGGGTTGGGGGGCATCTAATTGACAAAGTAACTGCACACATCTGACTAGATGTAGATCTACATACAGTAGTCTGCCATCTGAATCCCTCTCTGGCTATCCAGAGTACTACATGGAGGAGGTCAGAGAGCCATGACAACAACCTCTCCCTCAACGTCAGTAAGACCAAGGAGCTGACCGTGGACTACAGGAGAACGAGTGAAGCTAAAGACCTCCACCAAATCGATGAGGCTGTAACAGAGCAGGTTGAGAGCTTCAAGTTTCTTGGTGGTCCACACACACCCGCACAGTCTTGAAGCAGGTACAACACCCCTCAGGAGGCTGAAGAGACTGCATGGGCCTTCAGATCTTCCAAAAGTTCTACAGCTGCACCATCGAGAGCATATCGACTGGCTGCATTACTGCTTCGTATGGCAAATACACCACCCTCGACTGCAACGCTATACAGAGGGTGGTGCGGACAGCCCATTGCATCACTGCGGCCGCGCCACCCGGAGATCTATCAGGTACTGTCAGAGAAAGACCCAAAAAAGCTACAAAGACTCCAGCCACCAAAGCAATTGACCGTTAACTCTGCTACTGTCCAGCAAACGGTACCGGAGTTTCTGCTCTCGGACGAACAGGGTCCGAGACAGCTTCTACCCCCAAGACATAACAGTGCTAAATAGCCATAAGACTGCTAAAGAGTTAATTAAATGGTTACTCGGACTATCTGCATCGACCCTACATTGCATTGGCTCAAAACTGTACACACACACACACACACACACACACACACTACTCCTACTCCTATGTTCTTTTTTTTTACTCGTATTATTATATATCCTGGTGCCTAGCCACTTTACTTTGCCTTTATATACAGTGCATTCGGAATTTATTCAGACCCATTGACTTTTCCTATTTTTTTTACATTACAGCCTTATTCTAAAATAGATTTTTTTCTATTATCCTCAGCAATCTACACACAATACCCCATAACGACAAAGCAAAAACTGGTTTCTAGAAATGTATGCAAAAAAATAAATACCTTATTTACATAAATATTCAGACCCTTTGCTATGAGACTCAAAATTGTGCTCAAGTGCAACCTGTTTCCATTGATCATCCATAATATGTTTCTACAACTTGATTGGAGTCCACCTGTGGTAAATTAAATTGATTGGACATGATTTGGAAAGGCAAACACCTGGCTATATAAGGTCCCACAGTTGACAGCGAATGTCAGAGCAAAAACGTGTCGCCACTTGGGTGTCAGAAGGAAGAGAAGTAGAAAAGTTGTTGAGTGTCATCCGCATAACAATGATAGACTTTGTGAGTAAATGACGGAGCCAAGTTATTTGGTCTATTGAGAGAAGAGGGCCTAGAACCAAGCCAGTGGTCAGAGATGAGGGAATTGAGGAATGGGAGAAGGTCTCCAGAGATGGTCTGGAGAAGGGAGGACGGGATGGGGTCAGGCGGGCGGACCTCACTAGCCGCAGGATATAATCTGGAGAGAAAGGGGAGAAAGAGGTCAAGGCATAGGGTAGTGACAGTGAAAGCATGGAATTCAAATGAGGAGGTGGAAGGTGAGAGAGGGAGAAAAGTGAAAATATCAATTTAGGAGAAATGAGTAGCCCTGTGCTACCACTGCGACGACCCAATGCTCTCAGACTATGAGAGAAAACATAGTCAGATGAAGAAATAGCAGCTGGAGTAGCAGTGTTCGCTGGGGTGATCCATGTCTCCGTCAGGGCCAAAATGTCAAGGGACTTAAGAGCAACATAGGCTGAGATGAACTCAGCGTTATTGACTTCAGTTGGGCAGTTCCAAACGCTGCCAGAGACTCGGAATTCCACATGGGTTGTGCGTGCAGGGTACACTAAATTAGAAGGGTTGCAGCCAAGGGGTGGGGAGCATCTGTAAAGCCTACAGGGAGAGGTGTGAACATGTATTGAAAACACACACATAGTTGACAAAGCTACAAAAGTGATAAATTAGATAATCTGTAAATAACTAGGTAAGATACTCAAGTGAGAGAGTGGTGTGGAGTCTTCCTCTCTTTCCTGCCTCGAACAACTCCGCAGAACTTTGTTTCAGCGACGGGCTTAGTTATGCCACAAAACCACCACTGACACAACCACCGCTTAAAGCTGCTGCTGAGAAACCAGGGGAGACTGAAGAACTACATTAATTGCCTAGCAGAGGTGGAGAGCACACCTCCCTGTAGTAATTGCTGATCATTGGTTGATTGAGCCTGTTGTCTGGGAAGCTAGGTGAAACCACTCCTCCTTCAATACAGCCTCTGATTACGAAAACAAGTCACAAATTGCCCTACCCCTTGATCCTTGTTGATTTGTCAACAACTACATGTGTCTGCAAATGATGAGCAGTCAGCAGTTCACACACCAAGTAGGCCACTTGGAAGATAGGCAGCACTTAAAGTAGATGGCCCTAGCTAGCAAAAAGACAGTACTAGACCAAAACAAAAAAATATATAATTATCACTCCTGGAGATATCAGGAGTCCTCTAGTTATAGAATGAATCTCACTGAGATGGAGCTTGAGAAGCTGGTTATATACACTCAGAAAATAGATGAAACCACTCCCCCTCCAATATAGCCACTGATTACCAAAACAAGTCACAAATTGCCCCGCCCCTTGATCCTGGTTGATGTGTTCACAACTATCTGTAAATTATGAGCAGTCCACACACCAAGTAGGCCACTGGGAAGACAGGCAGCACTTAAAGTAGATGGCCCTAGCTAGAAAAAAGACAGTACTAGACCACAACAGATAATGACACAAAAAATATACCATTCACTCCTGGAGATATCAGGAGTACTCTAGCTATAGAATGTATTATTTTTAACTATGCATCGTTGGAAGGGCTCGTAAGCAAGCATTCACGGTTAAGTCTACACTTGTGTTCGGCGCATGTGACAAAATGTTTGATTTACTGGGAAGTGGTTTGTGAGAGTCCTTAAAATAATTCTAAAACACGCTTGCAGATTTTTTTTTTGCCTAAAATAACCTTTCTCTAATGTCTAAAACTAAAATTTTAAATTATAGAATTTTAAATGATAAGTTTATTTATTTTTTTAGTTGAGAAGCGATATTTTATTTTAATGAGATTCCCCTCACAATCCGTTCTTCATACCAGATTGGCTTTACAATACTGCATGCTTCATAGATGAAAATCCATCAACTCATGAAATGTCTAGCAAAAATAAATGACCCTGCCAGTATTAATTGAAAATATTGACACTCATCGACTTGTTTGTTGGAAATGTAATTTTGTTCGCATAAATAGCCAAGTCTGGGTAGCTAGCCGGTTAGCTAAAGATAGCTATTGCTTACTGCCCAATGATGTACAGTTGAAGTTGGAAGTTTACATACATTTAGGTTGGAGTCATTAAAATTCGTTTTTCAACCACTCCACAAATGTCTTGTTAACAAACTATCGTTGTGGCAAGTCGGTTAGGACATCTACTTTGTGTATAACACAAGTCATTTTTCCAACAATTAATTACAGATAGATTATTTCACTGTATCGCAATTCCAGTGGTTCAGAAGAATACATACACTAAGTTGACTGTGCCTTTATACAGTTTAGAAAATTATGTCATGGCTTTAGAAGCTTCTGATAGGTTAATGGACATAATTTTAGTCAATTGAAGGTGTACCTTTGGATTTAATTCAAGGCCCACCTTCAAACTCAGTGCCTTTTTGCTTGACATCATGGGAAAATAAAAAGAAATCAGCCAAGACCTCAGAAAACCAATTGTAGACCTCCACAAGTCTGATTCATCCTTAGGAGCAATTTCTAAACGCCTGAAGGTACCACGTTCATCTGTACAAACAATAATACGCAAGTATAAACACCATGGGACCACTCAGCTGTAATACCACTCAGGAAGGAGACACGTTCTGTCTCCTAGAGATTAACATACGTTGGTGCAAAAAGTGCAAATCCATCCCAGAACAACAGCAAAGGACCTTGTGAAGATGTTGGAAGAAACAGGTACAAACGTATCTATATCCACAGTAAAACAAGTCCTATATCGACATAACCTGAAAGGCAGCTCAGCAAGGAAGAAGCCACTGCTCCAAAACCGCCATAAAAAAGCCAGACTACGGTTTGCAACTGCACATGGGGGCAAAAATCGTACTTTTTGGAGAAATGTCCTCTGGTCTGATGAAACAAAAATAGAACTGTTTGGCCATAATGACCATTGTTATGTTTGGAGGAAAAAGGGGGAGGCTTGCGAGCCAGAGAGCACCATCCCAACCGGGAAGCACGGATGTGGCAGCATCATGTTGTGGGGGTGCTTTGCTGCAGGAAGGACTGGTGCACTTCACAAAATAGATGGCGTCATAAGGGAAGAAAATGATGTGGATATATTGAAGCAACATCTCAAGACATCAGTCAGGAAGTTAAAGCTTGGTCGTAAATGGGTCTTCCAAATGGACAATGACCCCAAGCATACTTCCAAAGTTGTGGCAAAATGGCTTAAGGACAACAAAGTCAAGGAATTGGAGTGGCCATCACAAAGCCCTGACCTCAATCCTATAGAAAATTTGTGGACAGAACTGAACAAGCTTGTGAAAGCAAGGAGGCCTACAAACCTGACTCAGTTACACCAGCTCTGTCAGGAGGAATGGGTCAAAAAGTACCCAATTTTTTGTGGGAAGTTTGTGGAAGGCTACCTGAAATGTTTGACCCAAGTTAAACAATTTAACCTCTCTGGGATAGGGGGCAGTATTCTCACATCCGGATGAAAAGCGTTCCCAAAGTAAACTGCCTGTTACTCAGGCCCAGAAGCTAGGATATATATATAATATATAGTAGATTTGGATAGAAAACACTCTGAAGTTTCTAAAACTGTTAGAATAATGTCTGTAAGTATAACAGAACTGATTTGGCAGGCAAAACCCCGAGCACAATCTATCCAGGGAAAACATTTTTTGAGGTCATTGTGTTTTCCATATAGTTTTCCACATAGTTTTCTATGTGAGACCTGATTTATTAGGGTCCACTAGATGTCAACAGTCTTTAGAAATTGTTCGATGTTTTTCTTTTGAGAAATTAAGATGTATGGCTGTTTTTGTAGGGGTCACTCTGAAGAGCTTTAGTCTTTTGTTGCGCATGAACTGGAGTGCGCTTCACATTGTTTTTTATCAGGTATTAGAAACAGTTTATTCCGTCTTGTTTGGACCAAGTTTACAGGTAACTTATTAGATACTTTGTAGTGATGTTGGAACCGGTGTATTTCTGAATCAAAAGCGGCAAATACAGTGCCTTGCGAAAGTATTCGGCCCCCTTGAACTTTGTGACCTTTTGCCACATTTCAGGCTTCAAACATAAAGATATAAAACTGTATTTTTTTGTGAAGAATCAACAACAAGTGGGACACAATCATGAAGTGGAACGACATTTATTGGATATTTAAAACTTTTTTAACAAATCAAAAACTGAAAAATTGGGCGTGCAAAATTATTCAGCCCCTTTACTTTCAGTGCAGCAAACTCTCTCCAGAAGTTCAGTGAGGATCTCTGAATGATCCAATGTTGACCTAAATGACTAATGATGATAAATACAATCCACCTGTGTGTAATCAAGTCTCCGTATAAATGCACCTGCACTGTGATAGTCTCAGAGGTCCGTTAAAAGCGCAGAGAGCATCATGAAGAACAAGGAACACACCAGGCAGGTCCGAGAAGAAGGTGCTCTGGTCAGATGAAACCAAAATTGAACTTTTTGGCAACAATGCAAAACGTTATGTTTGGCGTAAAAGCAACACAGCTCATCACACTGAACACACCATCCCCACTGTCAAACATGGTGGTGGCAGCATCATGGTTTGGGCCTGCTTTTCTCCAGCAGGGACAGGGAAGATGGTTAAAATTGATGGGAAGATGGATGGAGCCAAATACAGGACCATTCTGGAAGAAAACCTGATGGAGTCTGCAAAAGTCCTGAGACTGGGACGGAGATTTGTCGTCCAACAAGACAATGATCCAAAACATAAAGCAAAATCTACAATGGAATGGTTCAAAAATAAACATATCCAGGTGTTAGAATGGCCAAGTCAAAGTCCAGACCTGAATCCAATCGAGAATCTGTGGAAAGAACTGAAAACTGCTGTTCACAAATGCTCTCCATCCAACCTCACTGAGCTCGAGCTGTTTTGCAAGGAGGAATGGGAAAAAATGTCAGTCTCTCGATGTGCAAAACTGATAGAGACATACCCCAAGCGACTTACAGCTGTAATCGCAGCAAAAGGTAGCGCTACAAAGTATTAACTTAAGGGGGCTGAATAATTTTGCACGCCCAATTTTTCAGTTTTTGATTTGTTAAAAAAGTTTGAAATATCCAATAAATGTCGTTCCACTTCATGATTGTGTCCCACTTGTTGTTGATTCTTCACAAAAAAATACAGTTTTATATCTTTATGTTTGAAGCCTGAAATGTGGCAAAAGGTCGCAAAGTTCAAGGGGGCCGAATACTTTCGCAAGGTACTGTATGATGGACATTTTGTGAATATAAAGAAGGAATTTATCGAACAAAACGACCATTCATTGTGTCACAGAGACATTTGAGATTGCAAAAAGAAGATCTTCAAAGGTAAGGCATTTATTATATGGCTGACTTTTGTGTCGCACCTGCCTGGTTGAAAAATGATTTTCATGTGTTTGTATGCGGGGCGCTGTCCTCAGATAATCGCATGGTCTGCTATCGCGGTAAAGCCTTTTTGAAATCTGACACAGCGGCTGGATTAACAAAAAGTTAAGCTTTATTTTGATGTCTTTACACTTATATCTTCGTGAATGTTGAATATTGATATTTCTGTAGTTTGAATTTGGCGTGCTGCAATTTCACTGGATGTTGTCAAATCAATCCCGCTGACGGGATTCAAGCGGGATTTACGATTAAGGGATCCCTAAGAGGTTTTAAAGGCAATGCTACCAAATACTACTTGAGTGTATGTAAACTTCTGACCCTCTGGGAATGTGATGGATGAAATAAAAGCTGAAATAAATCATTCGCTCTACTATTATTCTGACACTTCACAGTCTTAAAATAAAGTGGTGATCCTAACTGACCTAAGACTGTGAATATTTTCTAGGATTAAATGTCAGGAATTGTGAAAAATGTAGTTTAAATGTACAGTATTTGGCTTCGGTGCATGTAAACTTCCGACTTCAACTGTATAAAAATCATTACTACTACCACTCACACTTCTCTCCATGGTCGAAGTTGTCTTTTCCCTGTATGCAAAAACATTGCTGGACATCAACAGATACAGGTTTTGGACTTGTCATTGCTTTATAGACATTTCTGTTTGCTGAAGTTTTGTTGCTAATTGTCTTGTGGGGTTATATCCTTCCTGTTTGGCCCTGTCCGGTGGTGTCATCGGACGGGGCCACAGTGTCTCCTGACCCCTCCTGTCTCAGCCTCCAGTATTTATGGTGCAGTAGTTTATGTGTCGGGGGGCTAGGGTCAGTTTGTTATATCTGGAGTACTTCTCCTGTCCTATCCGGTGTCCTGTGTGAATTTAAGTATGCTCTCTCTAATTCTCTCTTTCTCTCTTTCTTTCTCTCTCTCGGAGGACCTGAGCCCTAGGACCATGCCTCAGGACTACCTGACATGATGACTCCTTGCTGTCCCCAGTCCACCTGACCGTGCTGCTGCTCCAGTTTCAACTGTTCTGCCTGTGATTATTATTATTTGACCATGCTGGTCATTTATGAACATTTGAACATCTTGGCCATGTTCTGTTACAATCTCCACCCGGCACAGCCAGAAGAGGACTGGCCACCCCACATAGCCTGGTTCCTCTCTAGGTTTCTTCCTAGGTTTTGGCCTTTCTAGGGAGTTTTTCCTAGCCACCGTGCTTCTACACCTGCATTGCTTGCTGTTTGGGGTTTTAGGCTGGGTTTCTGTACAGCACTTTGAGATATCAGCTGATGTACGAAGGGCTATATAATTAAAATTTGATTTGATTTGATCTTAGCATGGCTAATTTAGCCACATAGCTAATTTAGCCAAACAGCACAAACCATGTTCATCTGTAAACAGAAAAGGGTACAGTTGACTGTATGTGTTTTGTTACTCAGAGTCAATGATGGGGCATTGAGATGAAATGTTTGAGGCGGGCTTGACTTGTAGACGGTCTAGTTGTGTATTGTTGTTTGTGAGCACCTACAGTTGTGCTGTTGAGTAGACAAAGTGCTGCCAACAATTCAGTGAAAAGGCCAGAAGATTTTACTACCAGCCCCTCTCCCCCATGCCAAAGAACAGACTGCAAGGGTGTGAAAAGTTTGAGGAGCACTTGGTGTGTGCTTTCATAAACACCTTTGGCTGTCTGGGCTTGTTTGCGTCCCACGTTCTCATGATGCTCCAGGATAGCAGGATGTCCACAGCAGGATTAGTCTTCAGAACACACACTCGTCAGTGATCAGCCAACATTTTACTACTTTATCCTAGTCAATACACAGGTACTATATCCACTCCTTACCCTAGTCAAACAAGGTACTATATCCACTCATGCCCCTCATGTCAATAGATCATGCATACTAACCTTCACACACAATACCCACCACCAACAAACACCAGTCACCCACACCAATAGCTCTGCTTTTCTCCAATTTAGACTTCAAGCTTAGCATAAACAATCAGCTAAGCCTCCATAATACAGAGAACTGCAGCATAAATTGTAGCCTACTTACATTATAAACATACCAACTATGACAACAAGACACCGACCATGCTCATCATGGTCATGGAAAACTTCTGTACAACGTTTACCAGTGAGTGCTGTAGTAAAGTGGAGCTGTTTTGTTAAAAGTAAATTTGGTTCTATGCCGAATTGTAGTAATGAAGAGAGTTTAGAACATATTTCATTGAACTGCTACAGAACAACAAAAAAATGACAATCTTTCACAATGTTTTTGATACTCACATGGATGACAAGATCTATGGTAGACAATAATATGCATTGTGAACAATAAGATTTGGAAGAAAATATGTATTACAATGTAAAACAACTTGTCCCCTCAAACACTATTTTTCATCAAAACAGAAAGAATACGAAGATAAAAGCTGGACTCCAAAAAACAAGTTGACCTACAAAAACTTCCATAGACAATATTAAATATGTAAGTAATGTTAAGTTGTCTAATAATAAACTCATGTGAAAACAGATTTGTATTTATATTAATGAATCTATTATGTTGTAAAATGTGAAAAAGAAAACATTAATATAGATTATTAAAATTAAAATTAAAATTATTTTTCAAAGGTGACTTACACTAGCTCCTGGTGCTGAGCTTGATGTTGATGCAGCTGCAGATGTTGATGGGATAGAACACATAGGCCAGTCACATAAGCCTCTGTGGTAGTTAGTTAGCAAGCTAGCAAATGGTTAGATATGGTCCGGTCCGGTAGGCTGTAGCTTAAGTAACTTAACGTAGCAGTTGGCTAATAACATTGATTTGTTCTGGAATGTCTAGCTAGCGTATTATGAAACTTAGCTAGCTTGATTTTGGTTTACATATACAAATGTACAGTCGGGAGAACAAGTAATTGATACACTGTCGATTTTGCAGGTTTTCCAACTTACAAAGCATGTAGAGGTCTGTAATTTTTTATCATTGGTACACTTCAACTGTGAGAGACGGAATCTAAAACAAAAATGCAGAAAATCACATTGTATGATTTTTAAGTAATTAATTTGCATTTTATTGCATGACATAAGTATTTGATACATCAGAAAAGCAGAACTTAATATTTGGTACAGAAACCTTTGTTTGCAATTACAGAGATCATACGTTACCTGTAGTTCTTGAACAGGTTTGCACACACTGCAGCAGGGATTTTGGCCCACTCCTCCATACAGACCATCTCCAGATCCTCCAGGTTTCATTGCTGTCGCTGGGCAATACGGACTTTCAGCTACCTCCAAAGATTTTCTATTGGGTTCACATCTGGAGACTGGCTAGGCCACTCCAGGACCTTGAGATGCTTCTTACGGAGCCACTCCTTAGTTTCCCTGGCTGTGTGTTTCGGGTCGTTGTCATGCTGGAAGACCCAGCCACGACCCATCTTCAATGCTCTTACTGAGGGAAGGAGGTTGTTGGCCAAGATCTCGTGATACATGGCCCCATCCATCCTCCCCTCAATACGGTGCAGTTGTCCTGTCCCCTTTGCAGAAAAGCATCCCCAAAGACTGATGTTTCCACCTCCATGCTTCACGGTTGGGATGGTGTTCTTGGGGTTGTACTCATCCTTCTTCTTCCTCCAAACACGGCGAGTGGAGTTTAGACCAAAAAGCTCTATTTTTTTCTCATCAGACCACATGACCTTCTCCCATTCCTCCTCTGGATCATCCAGATGATCATTGGCAAACTTCAGACGGGCCTGGACATGCGCTGGCTTGAGCAGGGGGACCTTGTGTGCGCTGCAGGATTTTAATCAATGACGGCGTAGTGTGTTACTAATGGTTTTCTTTGAGACTGTGGTCCCAGCTCTCTTCAGGTCATTGACCAGGTCCTGCCGTGTAGTTCTGGGCTGATCCCTCACCTTCCTCATGATCATTGATGCCCCACAAGGTGAGATCTTGCATGGAGCCCCAGACCGAGGGTGATTGACCATCATCTTGAACTTCTTCCATTTTCTAATAATTGCGCCAACAGTTGTTGCCTTCTCACCAAGCTGCTTGCCTATTGTCCTGTAGCCCATCCCAGCCTTGTGTAGGTCTACACTTTTATCCCTGATGTCCTTACACAGCTCTCTGGTCTTGGCCATTGTGGAGAGGTTGGAGTCTGAATTTTTTGGGGGATTCCGTCTCTCACAGTTGAAGTGCACCTATGATAAAAAAAATTACAGACCTCTACATGCTTCGTAAGTAGGAAAACCTGCAAAATCGGCAGTGCATGAAATACTTGTTCTCCCCAACGTAGTTTGCTAGGAAATTAGCTAAGTTAGTTACGTTACCTCTGCTCGACTTCTTTTCTTCTGAACTGTTGGCTGATCAGATGCTTTTGTCTTTGAAGGGGAAAATCGATGGAATAGCATCACTTTTCAACTTTTGATGACCTGGCAAACCCTCATTTAAGACTTCAGGTCCGTTTCGATATCCTCTGGCATGAAAGTGTTGGCTACAAACAGGGACATTTGGACAATTCTCCATGGGAGTGTTCCCATCAAAGGCAGCCTTCTATATTGTCGCCAACCACTGTCGGCTGAGGAATATATCCGTCAGGCAACAAATGAAATGTTACCCCAGATGGAGATGACAGGACGGGAGAGCGGTGAAACCAATAGACAGCGTGAACATCATTGTGGATTCTATCTTGGCTAGAAGTGTGCTTGGTAGTTTGCAAAATTTTATAGGTCTCTGCAACTTAAAATGAATGCTTGTGCTCCCCCGTGTCTACTTGCGCAGGCGTTGGATGGCATCAACCAATACGTCTCGGAAATCTCAGACCTAGAGCAACAGCACTGTCTGGGAATCATGTGAGATTTTATTGACCAATTCATGGAGGGTGCTTTTTAGACAAACAATTCTCCCAACAAATCACGAGTTTGGGTAGTCAGGGCATAAAAAAATCCCCTTGGAAACATGAAAGAGGTGGACACAGATAACTATGCTAATTTTAGCCACAGACAGTCAGTGAACATACGCGTAATGTCAAGGCCCATGCAAACTACTTACCTGCGAAATACATTAATTGAAAATATCCTCCGCAAGCTCTATCTAGCTAGCTACTGCAAATGTTTATGGTAGAGCTCTGGATGGATTTCCCTGCGCCAAACTCCACCCCTTCCTCTCTGCCAAATTGAGGTGGTTTAAGGCACGCAACCATTGTTTGATGCAATGCAATGCCTGCTCATCTCTGGGCAGGAACTAAACCTTTGATCTAGACAGAGGGGAACACACTCAAAGAATCCCTGTCAGTTATAATTATTATTTGTATAGCTAATACGATTAGTAGCAAGCCAGATTTGCTGGCTATTATTTTTTATTTTTTATGGGGAATAACAGCTGACCGTGAACAATGTTTGTATGGTCATGAAAATCCTGGAAAAGTCATGGCATTGTAATGTTGTGTTTTCCAGGGCTGGAAAAGTTTTGGAAAATAATCAAATCTGAAATGTTTTGGGAAAGTCATGCAAATATTTTATATACATTTTTTTGCTCATGTAATTCAGTAAGGCACACTTTTTTAAAATATATATTTTAGATCACTCAACATATCAGCCAGGAACAGAATGAACCTTTAGCGCGTCTCTGTGTGTGCATCACCTGTGTGTGTGCAAGTGGGCCATTGGTCAAGGAGAGAGAGGGGGGCCTTGCAGTGGCGGCAGGTAGGCCTATAAAATATGATACCCAATTCAAAACATAACTGTGAAAATTCCACATGAAGGAATAAATTCCATAACCGACTTTTATTGCAGCCAACCTGGCTAGCTAGCAAACATCTTCAACTTTGCAACAAGTCAAGTGCAACAATTCTGAAACAAAATAACTCGAGTCGTCTGCACATTTAAAAAATGCATGGGCTGGGTCAGAAGATTGGCAATGGTTGGTGTACAGTGTGTACAGTATCAGTGAAAGTATGCATCCTTGCGGGGCTCCCTTGTTTACCGATCTGGATGAGTAATGGTGGAGTTAAATCTCACTTTTTGGTTCACAAGGAAGCTGCTAGCTGATTTCACCAGTCGAATGTTGACACCCAGAAGATGGGGTTGAATGTATACAATTTCCACTTAGACAGAACTAAAGTCTTGCATAATTGGTCAGCTGCTTAATTAAGTTCTCAATCAAGCTCCATATGTGTTAAGAGAAGAGTTGAAGAGATGCTAGAATGAGGAGCCCCACCCTCTCTTGTTGCATGCCGAATGTCCCCTCCCATTTTGAAATTTGAAAGATGCTAACACCTGTGAAATCGTGAATTGTCCAAATAACCAAACACCGGAACTAGTGCTGCTCATTATCCCACTCATCCCATTCCTTCTCCACATATTCTATGTTACCAGTTATGTTTACGTCAATCTGTCCACGAGAGACTACATGACCAGTAACGCATCCTCAACGCCCCCAGAGGCACGATAGGCTAATTCGTTTCGGTCTAGGAGGGATGAGACACCAGAGAAAATATGTTTTTGAATTATTTTCTCAAAGCATTTCATAGGTACAGACGTCAGGGCTACAGTCCGTATATTGTTATTTCCTTTTGGCCGGTTGTTCTTGGTCACTGGGACAATCAACAACTTTTTCCGTAATGGAAAATTGAAAGCCTTAATTGTGTGGGCTGTCATTATTAAAACATATAAGACTTCTTAACATTTAAGAACTTTCAAACCCACACGATTGCCTGGACTTCAGAAGTCACATAATTAGTTAGATTGCACACAGGTGGACTTTATTTAAGTGTCACATGATCTCTCGCATGATCTCAGTATATACACCTGTTCTGAAAGGCCCCAGAGTCTGCAACACCACTAAGCAAGGTGCACCAACAAGCAAGCGGCACCATGAAGAGCAAGGAGCTCTCCAAACAGTTCAGGGACAAAGTTGTGGAGAAGTACAGATCAGGGTTGGGTTATAAAAAAATATCAGAAGCTTTAAACATCCCACAGAGCACAATTAAATCCATTATTAAAAAATTTAAATAATATGGCACCACAACAAACCTGCCAAGAGAGGGCCTCCCACCAAAACTCACGTACCAGGCAAGGAGGGCATTAATCAGACAGGCATCAAAGAGACCAAATATAATCCTGAAGGAGCTCTGCAAAGCTCCACAGCGGAGATTGGAGTATCTGTCCATAGGACCACTTTAAGCCATAAACTTCACACAGCTGAACTTTATGGAAGAGTGGCCAGAACAACAGCCATTGCTTAAAAATAAATAAAAAAGCAAACATGTTTGGTGTTCGCCAAAGGGCATGAGGGAGACTCCCCAAACATATGGAAGAAGGTACTCTGGTCAGATGAGACCAAAATTGAGCTTTTTGGTCATCAAGGAAAACGCTATGTCTGGCACAAACCCAACACCTCTCATGACCCCGAGAATACCATCCCCACAGTGAAGCATGGTGGTAGCAGTATCATGCTGTGGAGATGTTTTTCATCGGCAGGGACTGGGAACCTGGTAAGAATTGAAGGAATGATGGATGGAGCTAAATACAAATTCTTGAGGGAAACCTGTTTAATTCTTCCAGAGATTTGAGACTGGGACGGAGGTTCACCTTCCAGCAGGACAATGACCCTAAGCATACTGCTAAAGCAACACTCAAGTGGTTTAAGGGGAAACATTTAGATGTCTTGGAATGGCCTAGTCAAAGCCCAGACCTCAATCCAATTTAGAATCTGTGGTATGACTTTAAGATTACTGTACACCAGCGGAACCCATCCATTTTGAAGGAGCTGGAGCAGTTTTGCCTTGAAGAATGGGAAAAATCCCAATGGCTAGATGTGCCAAGCTTATAGAGACAAGATATTTGCAACTTTAATTGCAGCAAAAGGGTGGCTCTACAAAGTATTGACTTTGGGGAGGTGAATAGTTATGGCCACTCAAGTTTTCTTGTTCGTGTCACCCCAAAAAATAATTTTAATCTTCAAAGTGGTAAGCATGTTATGTAAATCAAATGATACACACCCCCCAAAAATCGATTTTAATTCCAGGTTGTAAGGCAACAAAATATGAAAAATGCCAAGGGTGGTGAAAACTTTTTGCAAGCCACTAAGCAAATTGCTTATTTTGGGCATAAACTAAAATGAAGTGAACAATTATACATTGTTCGCCTAATTTCAGTTTGTCATACAATAAGCAATGCATAGTATAGAGAATCTTTTTACCATCTAAATCGCTCTGAAATATCTTTACATTGACGAAAACGTATTGTATTTTCTGTTTGAAGCTGCTGGACAAAACCTTAAAGTAAAATACTTAAAAAAGCAAAATGTAAGAAGTTTGCGAGGCTTTTAAGCTAAGTGTTGTTGCAATTTGCCTAGTTTCCACAAAGGGTTTTCGTTTTACATGTAGCTCATTTAAAGCTGGAATCCTTAATTGGTGGAACTGCCATGTCGGTTTGGGATATTACAACAACAATGAAGAACTGCAAACAATGATCACAGTTTTTTTCCCCTCGGGCATCACATTGTGCACGCGAAAAAACAGCAGAATAGGTACTGATTTTACAATGCTTACCACGCTGCTCTCCTTTGTTTCTCTTCCGTTACATCAACAAAACAAAAGCAATAACAAAGGCGCATGGGTGAAATTTTTTACGATATAGCCAATTTCAACTTGGCTATATAGTGGAAACCACAAGTTGGGTAGCTGACTGACTTCCACTGGTTGCCATCTTGAAGTGCTGTGCATCCAGTGCAAATGATTTGGATTATATTATTGGGGTGTGCAATGTGTGATCAGGTACTTAGCCAAAAATATAAGGTTGCAGTGTTGTTGCTAGCTTCCAGCGGCTACCACTATCGTTTCTATGTGTCCTGTGCATGCTATTTCGTATTGCCTTTGCTATAGACCTAAGTAGGTTAAGCGCAATCATCCGCAGTGTATTTATATTGCTCACCCGCTAGCACAGCGATGTATAGGCTAGTGTTCCATGTTACTACTGTATTTGTAGGCTGCCATTGTATACATTCTGTTTCTAGAGGTTTCCAGTAGAAGCCAGTTTGTTCTTGTAGCTACCTCAGATCTAAACTCAGCAAAAAAAGAAACGTCCTCTCGCTGTCAACTGCGTTTATTTTCAGCAAACTTAACATGTGTAAATATTTGTATGAACAAAACAAGATTCAACAACTGAGACATAAACTGAACAAGCTCCACAGACATGTGACTAACAGAAATGGAATAATGTGTCCCTGTCAAAATCAAAAGTAACAGTCAGTATCTGGTGTGGCCACCGGCTGCATTAAGTACTGCAGTGCATCTCCTCCTCATGGACTGCACCAGATGTGACAGTTGTTGTGAGATGTTACCCCACTCTTCCACCAAGGCACCTGCAAGTTCCCGGACATTTCTGTTGGGAATGGCTCTAGCCCTCACCCCCTGATCCAACAGGTCCCAGACGTGCTCAATGGGACTGAGACGCGGGCTCTTCGCTGGCCATGTCAGGAAATCACGCACAGAATGAGCAGTATGGCTGGTGGCATTGTCATGCTGGAGGGTCATGTCAGGATGAGCCTGCAGGAAGGGTACCACATGAGGGAGGAGGATGTCTTCCCTGTAATGCACAGTGTTGAGATTGCCTGCAATGACAACAAGCTCAGTCTGATGATGCTGTGACACACTGCCCCAGACCATGACGGACCCTCCACCTCCAAATCGATCCCGCTCCAGAGTACAGGCATCGATGTAACGTTCATTCCTTCGACGATAAACGCAAATCCAACCATCACCCCTGGTGAGACAAAACCGCGACTTGTCAGTGAAGAGCACTTTTTGCCAGTCCTGTCTGGTCCAGCGATGGTGGGTTTGTGCCAATAGAAGACATTGTTGCTGGTGATGTACAACCATCCTACAAGCCCTCAGTCCAGCCTCTCTCAGCCTATTGCAGGCAGTCTGAGCACTGATGGAGGGATTGTGTGTTCCTGGTGTAACTTGGGCAGTTGTTGTTGCCATCGTGTAACTGTCCCGCAGGTGTGATGTTCAGATGTGCCGATCCTGTGCAGGTGCTGTTACACGTGGTCTGCCACTGCGAGGATGATCAGCTGTTTGTCCTGTCTCCCTGTAGCGCTGTCTTACACGTCTCACAGTATGGACATTGCAATTTATTGCCCTGGCCACATCTGCAGTCCTCATACCTCCTTGCAGCATGCCTAAGCCACGTTCATGCAGATGAGCAGGGACCCTGGGCATTTTTCTTTTGGTGTTTTTCAGAGTCAGTAGAAAGGCATCTTTAGTGTCCTAAGTTTTCAAAACTGTAACCTTAATTGCCAACCGTCTGTAAGCTGTTAGTGTATTAACGACCGTTCCACAGGTGCATGCATGTTCATCAATTGTTTATGGTTCATTGAACAAGCATGGGAAACCATGTCTAAACCCTTTATAATGAAGATCTGTAAAGTTATTTGGATTTTTACGAATTATCTTTGAAAGACAGGGTCCTGAAAAAGGGAGTTTAGTTCTTGCCAAGCCAGGAAGAGGCCAGATCAATCCCATATCTTCTTTCTCTCTCTGGTGATGTTGTTGTTTTTACTATATGTGAATGTGATGTGATTGCATCCACTAATATGTAAATATCCCTGGGTTTAGAAATGTAATATCATTGCAATGCATTCATTAGCATGTTTATGTGTTTACACATCTATTGAGGTGACATTCTCAAGTAATTTTACCAACCAGTGTTTTAGTACAAGCTTTATAACATAATGCAAGTCATGTACATAGGGGGTCTAAAGGGTTAACTATATATGCTAGCCATTGACATAAGACTTTGAGTGAATTATTAGTGACTTTGCAGCATCATATTCAAAATTAAAGAATGAAACTCTAAATGCTAAGTTGTACTTGTCACAAGTGATCAACTTGACAAGACATGGCTTAATGGCCTACATGTCAAGTTTAGTACTGTTTGAATTATCAGATGCTGAATTGTAAAACCTCCACGTAATTGCCACGTCGGAGGTGTTGTCAGATCAATCGTTTCCTCTGGAACATTTTCTCTAATTAAGCTCAAAATATTATTTTAGGGATAAACAAAACATTACTTCTGTGGTAATTATCAAGTTGCTGCTGTCAGAGAAGTTGATTATCTCTCCCTCTTTCAGAAAACATGACCCAAAGCTCAAAAGGCCAGTCATACTTATGATGTCCCCACAGGCTGTCATAATAGACTCACCTTCAAACTGCTACAGAGCTAAGCATTTCCATGTGTTTCTAATTTAAATGTTTTGATCTGCGTTTTTAAAATGTTTAATATTGGCAGCTTGTGTCTGAACTTGCTAATTGATTTAAAGGTCCCATTTATTGTAACCTTTAGGTAATACTATTGGCCACAAATAATTTGTTATTCAGTACTGATAACCCCAAGTGGATCTTGATCTGTGATAACTTTAAGTGAACATTTCTTATCCGTACCCAATGTTCTGACCCTTCTGGAGAAAAAAGTGGACACAATCCAAGCAGACAAATTGTAGCTCGGAGTAAGCAGTTGCTGTCTGTGCGAACTCTGACAGGTAAGATGTTGTTTCCCTAATGAAGGAGAGTTGTTAATTAAGAGCACCATACAGGGTTGTGGCATTGATGGCTGGCAGACACATCTGTGTCAGGACAGACTTGGCAGGAAGCAGCTGTACACAGGCAGCCTAAATAACAAACCAAATAAACAAACCAAGAAGGCTCTCAGATTGAAGTCAAAAGTGTGTATTTCATTTTACTGAAGACATCACATGTCCTGTTGGTACCCATAGTTTAATCTGCTTTATATGCTGAGATTGAGTGCACTGTGTGTGCCAGCTATGTGCCCTTTGACCCCTGGCACATTCAAACAGGAGTGACAAATGTACTATAGTTTGTTTTTCAATCACCCATGAAGTACAGGCATCAAGAGACCATTGAGTTCATAAATAATTCACTCTGCAAGGTGATCTATATTGTTAATGCCAAATTCTATACTAATGATGCAACATAAATGCCACTTGATTTCAGTTGAGCATTTTTATATTTCAGATGCACTTTTAAGGGCCTCTGTCTCCTTAAATCATATTTGTATAATAAAATAAATGCAGTTAAAATGTTCCAGAAGGATTTCAACACCGTAAGGATAAATTACACATATGGAAACTCTATTAATTTCAGCGGTACATGGCGTCATATTTAGATTTAATACAACGTTTTTAATGAAGCAGATTGGAAAAGGGATCCTCTCCTCCATTATCGGATGATGGATAACTGGGAAAGGTTAGCAGCCACTCATTAACACTCTTAAATTACAAAAGTACTTGCAGCCTTAAATAAGATAAAATAATATTGCGGGGAGGGGCGTTGAATCTAGTCCAGGCATAATTAAATACACTGATGTTAAAGTGTTCTCTGGCAAGGCTGGTTGGAAATGTTGCCATGAATCAAAATCAGGTGGCACACTTATCTATCAAACCATGTCAAAATCATGGAAGCTCAAAACTATTGGTGAATCTGTTGTAGTTAGTACAGGTGGCTGGCTAGCTGTTCAAGAGATTCAAATTCCAGTGTAATTTTTGTTGTTGTTATGAACAGCATTAAAGCTTACCCTGTTTTTTCCCTTTTCATACTTATTTAATATTTAATTAGAACAAAGCAATCCGAACATTACAAAATGGTTGGAATTTGACCATGTCTCTCAAAATGTGTGTTTGTCTAGGAAGATTGAAAATGTCACAATGACCTTTCCAAGTCAGCCATGCTAATCATCATACTAGGATGAAGTAATGCACACGGTATGTATACAAAAATATAGTCAATTTGTGGCCGGCCTTGTGTGTATATTTTTTCATTAATTATAGCCTGACAGCTACATACTGTACTTGCAAAGGGGTTAAGAACTTGAAAAAGAAAAGGGAGACAGGTAACAGAGCATCTGATAAAAATAGAGGTCATGGTAAGGTATTCTTCATTTTGCTGAGTCCTACAGAAATGGGCCCACTTGGGATGTTGCTATATAGGACATACGCTGCTAAAACACTGGCGTACAACCCAGTGATTACTACTTGATCCGTCCTCAGTTGAAGGATCATGCTTGTGGCAATCAACTTCCCTGAAGCTTACAGTGCTCAACCCTAGGCTTAAAAGGTAATGGCCTAAAATATAGATAGAGAGGAGACAGATGTTTACGTAGTGAGCCGGCATTAAGACAACAATGTGCCCCCCTCCACTGCAGAGGAGCCCGATTAGTAACGTTGGGAGGAACGAGGGTGAAATAAGAGGGCCTCTGGCTGTGTCTGCGAATAGATCATTAGCACACCTCTTTAGCTTCCCCGTGTGACGCTTTATTGCTCTCCTCTCCTGTCAGAGAATCATTAGGCCTGATCATTAGTGACATTGGCACATGCACATCACTCAAAGCGGTGCAATATTGGCAGATGAACTGCCCCTGGACCACAAATCTGAAGGAATGTTCACGTGGCATCACAATGACAGAGGAGTGACGCTGCCTGCCTCAGACCAGACGGACAGACAGACTGTAGCTCTTATTTGACATGGTTGGGGTGTGCTGCTCCCCTCACTCAGCCAAAGGACATGTGGATTTATATTTTCTCAGAGTTTAGGTTTAATTAAATGTAAAGTAGGGAGATACATCTATGGAGAAACCGTTCATCACATTGTGTAGTTAACACCTAGGCAAATTGTTTGTTCTATGACCAGGAAGTGTAAGACAATATTGCTGCCCTACTGTACAGTCAGATCAAGCAGGTGAACTGTAGAACTTTGACCTCAATTGTGAGGCCAATGACTTGTGGTTGTTTCCATATGTACCTCAAAACGGAATACAGAATTAAATCATTATGCATGCCATATTAAGTAAAATCAAGTACAAATGAATTAAAATTGAAAATTATTAACCAAAATACATAGAATTCCTTTAGCTATCTTGCATTACATATATTGTTGGAGTTTTGAGTATTATCTGTAAATATATTTTCATTCTTTAGTGACTGGGAACAATTGTTGCCCCTTTTCTGTGATCCATAAACAATGATAATTCAATTGTCTCATGTGACTGGAACACCAAATAATGCAATTTTATCAATTACATTTTGTCTTAATTGTTGACTTCACTTAGCAGAAGTACCAACACAGCAGAGCACCATGCCATTTTTCAATTAAAAGGTCCAGATGTTTTTGGAGGCTTCAGTAGACACAGGCAGTTATGAGAAATGCGGTATCTGCATTGTAATAATCACTACAACATCAGCTCCAGGCTGCATTTACATACTCATGTTTTATTCCAGCCCTTTTTCTAATGTACCGTTTAATTATACTGAGCGCAACACAATGCCAGACTCCCATAGCCCAAAATGTATTCTTTTACAGTTGTGTGGAGAGGCTACAATCAAGTCTGCTACTGAATCCACATGACAACATACACTACCACATACATTCGATACTGTATGCATATACATGTATCCTATACAGTACATCATATATACCATGCATGACATTTACATGTCTCCTATACAGTACATCATATATACTATGCATGACATATACATGTATCCTATACAGTATTTCACATATACTATGCATGACTATTGTAATAGTGGCAGACAACTATGTGTTTTGCAACTAGCTACTACCTGATATTATAGTGGCAACACATGTTAAGTTAAAAGGAGACTGCCGTTCTGAGTGCACAATGAATACATGGAAAAAACATTTGTCATACAAATAAGCAGACATCTATCATGTAAAGGTCACAAGTTCCGTTACGATGAGAAGGTGAGGAGTGAATACCCCTGTGCAAAGCAAACAACCGGAACCAATTCAGTGTGCATTCTATTTCCCCCTCTGAAACAGCCAAGCATGAAAGGACCACTCCAATTCAGATGGAGGGTCTGTGAGAGGTATATAGAGATACAGTGTGGCACGCGTTGAGGTCTAATCCAAACACACTCCTCTACAGAAGGCAATCAAATCTGGCGTTCATGTGTAAAGACACTTATCTGCTTGGGGAGTATTTCAACATCATATTTTCCAAGGGAAGTAAGTATCAGTACTGACAGCAGTTTGCCACTGTGAATCATTCAGAGCATCTCAATAGGAATGCCACCTAGGAAAGAAGAAATAACAGTGACATTTTCTCAGAGGTCAATCCTGCAATCACAAAGACAACTAACATATTTGCTTCTTAGTATTTCATTTATCCATTTATTGAAGTCACGGTGGATGAGATCATAGGGAGATAATGATACAGATTTTAATCAGAAAATCTCATTTCGCTAACATGCTTTACCCTACTTTTCATGTTTGCTGCAGGCATGTTTTTGTCATTTGTTTGAAAACAATTTTGCTCTATCATCGCCACGCAGGTAATATATGGCACATTATACTGCTCGAAGGAAGGGAGACTTAATGCGTTTCTAAATTCAAAAACAAATAGCTCACTTTTGATATTGTTGTTCAGATGGTGAATTTTTCTGTTAGTTCATGCCATGCACCCCACACTTACCTGTATAGTCAACTTCCATAAACAGCACATCATTCATTCTCTACTGTCATTGGTCGCTTTCAGTGTAGCATGACAAAAATCCTGCTGAAGAGAGAGACTGATGTTGACAAAAGAGCTGTAACATGTTCCTGCAAGTGTGGACTTACTTTCCCAACCTCCAGTGAAATGAGTTACTGTTTTAGAGAGGGGTGATAATCACATTTTCCCACTCTTACTTTATATCTTTAGTTCATTGTCATGGCTAATGGAAACTCCCCCACAGACTGTCACTCCTTCCGTAAATTAGTGAACAAGTCCTCTTCCAAAACAATGACTAATACTGCACTTAATCTTGGAAACGCTCAACTTCCATGAAAAATCTTAGAGAAGCGGCTGGAATGACACTGATGCATCGGAGTATTGTCTGCCATTGCATTCATCATGTTCCTGACTTAATTAATCTTGATAGGCTAGATACTAAATTACTTTAGCTCACACATTGTTCATCAAAAGCGCTGAACAAATTGTTTATTGTACATTTCTGGTACCTATGGTAATTATGGATGTGTGATAAGACATGTTACATAAAAATTAGCTGACAGTTGAGATTCACTAGTAGTTTTAAATGTTACACAGACACAGCAGAGACAAGTGCTATGCATTGTAGTTGGAAGTCTACAACTCGTCGTTTCACTGACCAGTACCTCGGTAGACGCATCACAGTAATGATAACATTAATAACATGAATTACCTTTCTCTCCACATACTCCCTGATTGTAGACATCCCCCATGTGTCGTCTCCATATTCACATGCTTTATTTCAACTCTTAATTGTCAGGTGGTAGATGATTGTTCACTAAAAGGCAACCAATCAGTTTATCATGTTAATACACTTCTTCATTGAAACAACGAACAAACACTTAATCAGAATATAAATTGTGGTAACACTTTATTTCACAGTCCTGTTTCAGCTAATATTTTCCCGCTATTTATTAAGGAAGTTTGTGGTAACTATGGGTAACTTACCTGATACCAAATGGTAGGTAATGGTGCTTGTTAGAATTAATAGAGAAACAAGGGAGTAAGTATAGGTCATTACTAAATTATTACATTTCTGAATACCAGGTAAATAACAGACTGTAAAATAGAGCCTAGCGGAAACTTCATGAGGTATATGCAAATTAAGTCTCTCAATTACTTCCCTGAAAAAGCCCATGCAGAGAAAAACACCCCTGAGATGTACACATCTTTAGCTCTGACATAAGGAAACAGACATGCATAGCTCATGTTATTTATCTCCCAAATGAACTCATTTTTCATGACTAATTCATATATGTCGAGGGGACTCCTGGGCACACACTGGTTGAAATTACGTTGAACCAACGTGGAATAGACGTTGAATTGACGTCTTTTCCCAGTGGGGAAGAGGAACATTGAAGGAGGAAAGCATTGTTTGCAAATTGCATAGTCATTCATTTAGATGTATAATCGTATTCTGTAACTTATAGAGAAATAAAAAGTGATGTTCTTAGAACAGAGCACACAGTCATCACTAATAGGTAGACCGAAGCCTTTGTATTGTTTCGCTAATGCTGACACACCAAACGGATTGACAGTGCCTAAAAAATATTGGGAAGTTTGCCAACCTTTCCAGGCGCTACATCTTAAAATACATCATCATGTCACATCTTTAATGTAACATCATCTATTAGGCACACAGCAAACTAAGAAGAATATTTTAAATTATTGTTTTTTATGGCTTTGTGTTGGTGATTAATTCAATAAAAAAGGTGTTTCACAAATCATCCCTTTAATTAGTGGCGGTGCTACCTCTATCTGAGGCTGGTATGCGCGGGGGGGGGGGGGGCCAGATCTCCAGCAGGCGTAGGGGAGCTGGAGGGGGGGGGGGGGGGGGGGGGGGGGGGGTCCTTCACCAGCTCTAGGCAGCCTGAGCTGCACACCCAGGTGCTGGTGTCAGCTGGAATCCAGCTGCTCACACAGATTAATTTAATTATTTTGTTATTTCTGTCCTCTCCTTATTTTCCTTAAGTCTTTGTCTACTTTCTGTCAGTCTTTCTTTTGCTCTCTCTTTCTGTCTATTGTTTGTCTACTTCGATACTTTCCCTGGGTCTTCAAAACACCTGTATCAAAATCACTGTAATGTATGGATAGTTATGGAATATTGTGCATGTTGTAGAACTGTAGTAATTACGGTGCCATAACTAGAGGTCGACCGATTATGATTTTTCAGTGCCGATACCGATACCGATTATTGGAGGACCAAAAAAATCGATACCGATTAATCGGACGATTATTTTTTTATTTTTTTGTAATAATGACAATTACAACAATACTGAATGAACACTTATTTTAACTTAATATAATACATCAATAAAATCAATTTAGCCTCAAATAAATAATGAAACATGTTCAATTTGGTTTAAATAATGCAAAAACAAAATGTTGGAGGGGAAAGTAAAAGTGCCATGTAAGAAAGCTAACGTTTCAGTTCCTTGTTCAGAACATGAGAACATATGATTGAAAGCTGGTGGTTCCTTTTAACATGAGTCTTCAATATTCCCAGGTAAGAAGTTTTAGATTGTAGTTATTATAGGAATTATAGGACTATTTCTCTCTATACCATTTGTATTTCATTAACCTTTGATTATTGGATGTTCTTATAGGCACTTTAGTACTGCCAGTGTAACAGTATAGCTTCCGTCCCTCTCCTCGCTCCTCCCTGGTCTCAAACCAGGAACACAACGACAACAGCCACCCTCGAAGCCGCGTTACCCATGCAGAGCAAGGGGAACAACCACAGGCTCAGAGCCAGTGACGTTTGAAACGCTATTAGCGCGCACTAACTAGCTAGCCATTTCACTTCGGTTACACCAGCCTCATCTCGGGAGTTGATATACTTGAAGTCATAAACAGTGCAATGCTTAACGCACAACGAAGAGCTGCTGGCAAAACGCACGAAAGTGCTGTTTGAATGAATGTTTACACGCCTGCTTCTGCCTACCACCGCTCAGTCAGATACTTAGATACTTGTATGCTTGTATGCTCAGTCAGATTATATGCAACGCAGGACACGCTAGATAATATCTAGTAATATCATCAACCATGTTAACTAGTGATTATGATTGAATGATTGTTTTTATAAGATAAGTTTAATGCTAGCTAGCAACTTACCTAGGTTTACTGCATTTGCGTAACAGGCAGTCTCCTTGTGGAGTGCACAAGGACTAGTTAACTGTAAGCTTGCAAGATTGGATCCCCCGAGCTGACAAGGTGAAAATCTGTCATTCTGCCCCTAAAGGAGGCAGTTAACCCACCGTTCCTAGGCCGCCATGGAAAATAAGAATGTGTCCCTAACTGACTTGCCTAGTTAAATAAAGATTAAATAAAGGTGTAAAAAAAAAAAAAAAAAATCTGGTGTCCAAAAATACAGATTTCCGATTGGTATGAAAACTTGAAATCGGCCCTAATTAATCGGCCATTCCGATTAATCGGTCGACCTCTAGTTATAACACAGGTATAGATCAACTGAATGTAAAGTGTAACCAAACAGTCAGCATGTCAATGCATACAGTATGTATTGTCTTTATCATAATGTATTTAAAGTGTGTATCCCTATACCTTTATACATGTTACATTTGCTAAGTATGCAGTAATACAACAATACTGTACAATGCTATACAAAATGTAAATGTTTTCATTGTTCAATCCAGATTTGAATAAATAGTTTATAGAATTAACCATGCACATTGACTGTATAGATTTCCTGTAGAATAAATCATAGCAGCAAATGACAGCCAAGATCTAATTCACCTTCCTTAAACCTTAATGGGAAACCCTTTGACGCACTTGCTTAATCCACTTCTCTTTATCTGGAAAATATTCAGAAAAATGAAAGAGATTCATTTTATAATGATACCATTTACATATGTACTGTATTGTGACAGTCCATGTAACTACTGAAAGAGATTTTTGTTAAACTACTAGCTCTAGGTCATGTGAGTTGTGTTATCAGTCCTCGGCCATTTCCATGTAGATTCATCCTCAATCACGGTTAATGTTAACTTCATGTACACATAAGAGGGCTGATAAAGAATCATTAGTCTCCTTAATGAAATCATGGGTTCTATCCCTCCATCCTTTTCTATTGAAAACTGCTCTTCGCTTCAAAGTTGTTCTGCTTTATTAAAGCTCATTACCATTTCACTTTTAATAAACGCTCTTTAGAGTCATTACCTGCAGTAGAGTTAAAGGCTCAGCTATTAAAAGGTTACTTTAGTGTGAATAATGGCCTCCTGATATACTCAAGTTAATTACTATTGGAAACGGGTACTATTCTAATTTAATGCTGAAAGCCTAGTGAAGGATATGCCAGAGTAACAAAATTGTAAAAAAAAAAGTATTCATGGTCAACAGACCTATGCTATCTCTTTTCACAAGGATAATGTCCTCCTCTAACACTAAAGAAACTAATCCTGAAGGAATTCAGTTACCCCCCCCCCCCCCCCCAATATAAAAAATGGGAAACGAGGAACATTATTTTTAAAGAAAGAATGGAATTGAGTCTCAGATGTTCTGTCTGAATCAGTCGAAGCCTACTTCATAAACGACACTCCCCATAAACGAGAAAGAGAAAAAATGGTACAAATGTCCCTCATTCTTTTACTTCCTATCTATAAAAACCTCAAAGTCAATTATGTAGATATAATTTAAATTCAATAGCATTCATCATTATATCCTTTCTGAAGAAGATTATTTAAAGCTATGAATGAGTGCCGTCAGCCTGTTCAACAAAGTCGTGGGCAACTTTAAATAGTAATGGTCAAATTGGGCAGCAGGTAGCCTAGCGGTGAGAGCGTTGGGCTAGTAACCAAAAGGTTTCTGGTTTGAATACCGGAGGTAAAAAAATCTGTTAATGTGCCCTTGAGCAAGGCACTTAAGCCTAATTTGCTTCAGGGGCGCCATACTACTATGGCTGACCCTGTAAAACAACACATTTCACTAAACCTATCTGGTGCATGTGACAATTAAATGTATTTTTATTGATTTTCTACAGAGCTTCAATAATTCCTAGTACAATAATTCCTAGTTCCAGTACAGTTACGACCTGTGCCCCAGGTCTCTATACCACATATGCAGCACATGCATTAGTATGTGGAGCACTGATATTACAGGGGGCACCCATCAAACTGTTATCAGCCTGCTTGATTCAACTCTCCAAAGTACAGTGCCTTGCGAAAGTATTCGGCCCCCTTGAACTTTGCAACCTTTTGCCACATTTCAGGCTTCAAACATAAAGATATAAAACTGTATTTTTTGTGAAGAATCAACAACAAGTGGGACACAATCATGAAGTGGAACGACATTTATTGGATGTTTCAAACTTTTTTAACAAATCAAAAACTGAAAAATTGGACGTGCAAAATTATTCAGCCCCCTTAAGTTAATACTTTGTAGCGCCACCTTTTGCTGCGATTACAGCTGTAAGTCGCTTGGGGTATGTCTCTATCAGTTTTGCACATCGAGAGACTGAAATTTTTTCCCATTCCTCCTTGCAAAACAGCTCGAGCTCAGTGAGGTTGGATGGAGAGCATTTGTGAACAGCAGTTTTCAGTTCTTTCCACAGATTCTCGATTGGATTCAGGTCTGGACTTTGACTTGGCCATTCTAACACCTGGATATGTTTATTTTTGAACCATTCCATTGTAGATTTTGCTTTATGTTTTGGATCATTGTCTTGTTGGAAGACAAATCTCCGTCCCAGTCTCAGGTCTTTTGTAGACTCCATCAGGTTTTCTTCCAGAATGGTCCTGTATTTGGCTCCATCCATCTTCCCATCAATTTTAACCATCTTCCCTGTCCCTGCTGAAGAAAAGCAGGCCCAAACCATGATGATGCCACCACCATGTTTGACAGTGGGGATGGTGTGTTCAACTGTGTTGCTTTTACGCCAAACATAACGTTTTGCATTGTTGCCAAAAAGTTCAATTTTGGTTTCATCTGACCAGAGCACCTTCTTCCACATGTTTGGTGTGTCTCCCAGGTGGCTTGTGGCAAACTTTAAACAACACTTTTTATGGATATCTTTAAGAAATGGCTTTCTTCTTGCCACTCTTCCATAAAGGCCAGATTTGTGCAATATACGACTGATTGTTGTCCTATGGACAGAGTCTCCCACCTCAGCTGTAGATCTCTGCAGTTCATCCAGAGTGATCATGGGCCTCTTGGCTGCATCTCTGATCAGTCTTCTCCTTGTATGAGCTGAAAGTTTAGAGGGACGGCCAGGTCTTGGTAGATTTGCAGTGGTCTGATACTCCTTCCATTTCAATATTATCGCTTGCACAGTGCTCCTTGGGATGTTTAAAGCTTGGGAAATCTTTTTGTATCCAAATCCGGCTTTAAACTTCTTCACAACAGTATCTCTTGTTCCTTGTTCTTCATGATGCTCTCTGCGCTTTTAACGGACCTCTGAGACTATCACAGTGCAGGTGCATTTATATGGAGACTGGATTACACACAGGTGGATTGTATTTATCATCATTAGTCATTTAGGTCAACATTGGATCATTCAGAGATCCTCACTGAACTTCTGGAGAGAGTTTGCTGCACTGAAAGTAAAGGGGCTGAATAATTTTGCACGCCCAATTTTTCAGTTTTTGATTTGTTAAAAAAGTTTGAAATATCCAATAAATGTCGTTCCACTTCATGATTGTGTCCCACTTGTTGTTGATTCTTCACAAAAAAATACAGTTTTATATCTTTATGTTTGAAGCCTGAAATGTGGCAAAAGGTCGCAAAGTTCAAGGGGGCCGAATACTTTCGCAAGGCACTGTATTTATCTGGTCAATATGTCAGTGTATTATGTCTGTTTGTAACAGTGAAAATGTGAACGTATTATAAATTGTATTTTTATTTTCAAGGACTCTTGGAAGATTAGTCCAAATGATGACTAAAAAGAGATAATAATAATAACTTATTATTATTATTATTTTCTTAATAAAATAAAATAAATCCAATGACCATTACTGTAATCACCATACTACTGTATTATCCTTCTGTTGAACTCTATGTTATCTTCTTCTCACAGACTTTAAGAGCACTTAAAGCTGGCCTCTTCATCTCCGGCACTATTTCAAGAGGTAAAAGCCTAATTCCAAGAATGACTGTATAAAAGGCCAGCACAAGGGCTTTTACATCACATTGGTATTCAAGGTTTGCTTGACAACAAATCAAATGTTCGTGTTTTTTAACAAGAAGCTGCAGAACACTTTACATGTTCTTATGGAATGTGTTATGGATTACTTTGACTTTAGGGACAGAGAGGCTAAAAACACCCACTAGAACCGATGGTAAAACCAGCAAGTGATATACAGTAGTGGTGGCTAAGAGTCACTTCCTGGTTTTACTGAGGAGTGGGTTTGACAGGAAGGGGAGAAGCCATTTAAGGAATTTGATTAAGCTGGCCCAGGGTGCCTGGGTTTGGCGGAACCGGGCTGCGTTCCGGGTGTGAGCCAGGCGCCCCGTTCTGGCTGACGTTGAATTTGGCTTAAAACAAAAGTGACGTTAAGCACGTGGAGTAATGCGTAGGATTCTATGTTTTTATATCCAAAAATGATTGCTTTGATAAAACCTAGTTTGAAAATGTGAACACATACAGTGCCTTGCGAAAGTATTCGGCCCCCTTGAACTTTGCGACCTTTTGCCACATTTCAGGCTTCAAACATAAAGATATAAAACTGTATTTTTTTGTGAAGAATCAACAACAAGTGGGACACAATCATGAAGTGGAACGACATTTATTGGATATTTCAAACTTTTTTAACAAATCAAAAACTGAAAAATTGGGCGTGCAAAATTATTCAGCCCCTTTACTTTCAGTGCAGCAAACTCTCTCCAGAAGTTCAGTGAGGATCTCTGAATGATCCAATGTTGACCTAAATGACTAATGATGATAAATACAATCCACCTGTGTGTAATCCAGTCTCCATATCAATGCACCTGCACTGTGATAGTCTCAGAGGTCCGTCAAAAGCGCAGAGAGCATCATGAAGAACAAGGAACACACCAGGCAGGTCCGAGATACTGTTGTGAAGAAGTTAAAGCCGGATTTGGATACAAAAAGATTTCCCAAGCTTTAAACATCCCAAGGAGCACTGTGCAAGCGATAATATTGAAATGGAAGGAGTATCAGACCACTGCAAATCTACCAAGACCTGGCCGTCCCTCTAAACTTTCAGTTCATACAAGGAGAAGACTGAACAGAGATGCAGCCAAGAGGCCCATGATCACTCTGGATGAACTGCAGAGATCTACAGCTGAGGTGGGAGACTCTGTCCATAGGACAACAATCAGTCGTATATTGCACAAATCTGGCCTTTATGGAAGAGTGGCAAGAAGAAAGACATTTCTTAAAGATATCCATAAAAAGTGTAGTTTAAAGTTTGCCACAAGCCACCTGGGAGACACACCAAACATGTGGAAGAAGGTGCTCTGGTCAGATGAAACCAAAATTGAACTTTTTGGCAACAATGCAAAACGTTATGTTTGGCGTAAAAGCAACACAGCTCATCACCCTGAACACACCATCCCCACTGTCAAACATGGTGGTGGCAGCATCATGGTTTGGGCCTGCTTTTCTTCAGCAGGGACAGGGAAGATGGTTAAAATTGATGGGAAGATGGATGGAGCCAAATACAGGACCATTCTGGAAGAAAACCTGATGGAGTCTACAAAAGACCTGAGACTGGGACGGAGATTTGTCTTCCAACAAGACAATGATCCAAAACATAAAGCAAAATCTACAATGGAATGGTTCAAAAATAAACATATCCAGGTGTTAGAATGGCCAAGTCAAAGTCCAGACCTGAATCCAATCGAGAATCTGTGGAAAGAACTGAAAACTGCTGTTCACAAATGCTCTCCATCCAACCTCACTGAGCTCGAGCTGTTTTGCAAGACATACCCCAAGCGACTTACAGCTGTAATCGCAGCAAAAGGTGGCGCTACAAAGTATTAACTTAAGGGGGCTGAATAATTTTGCACGCCCAATTTTTCAGTTTTTGATTTGTTAAAAAAGTTTGAAATATCCAATAAATGTCGTTCCACTTCATGATTGTGTCCCACTTGTTGTTGATTCTTCACAAAAAAATACAGTTTTATATCTTTATGTTTGAAGCCTGAAATGTGGCAAAAGGTCGCAAAGTTCAAGGGGCGAATACTTTCGCAAGGCACTGTATTTTACGGAAAGAGATGTATGCATCATGCTGCCTTGTTGACAAAATGACAGAGCGGTTCAGATTACTGTTCGATTTGAGCAGGGCGTGCCTCCCTCGCCGGCTTTGCCCGGGCCAGTTTATTCGAATCCCCTCATTTTCACTGCCATATTGTGGTCAGAAATGTTTGGTAACTAGGAAACTGTTCGTAGTTTAAGAGCCTAGTTTTCTCACTCTAGTGAGAACTTACTCAGTCTTGTAAGAGATATTAAAACCAGGTCTGCCCAGAGTTGCCACAGGCCAGATCAGCAAATAGATGCCTAACTCGCTCCATTGTGAAGGAAGAACACCAATGTCTGCAACTTCCAACCACACCACCACATCTTATCCCTAGTCCAACTTTACTCCCTCCACCCCTCCGTTTCCTCCAGATACTGACAGCTGGGCTTAGTTACAGCATTTAAAGATGCTCTCACTGGCAGACCACAAAGCTTTCAAATAATCAATTTTCTCTCAATCACATAATACAGGAAGAAAAATAATAATAGCATGATGATATCACCACCTAACAAATTACACATATTCCATAAGCTAAAGGGAAAATTACCTTAATGTTCAAGATATAGTGAAAAGAATCAATCTAAACTTCCATTTTTATTTGTCTACTTAAAAAATGTACTGTAATTGCCTTATTAATTAATCTAGGCAGAATGCACTATGTGAACTTTTTTTCTAGCAATCTGTTTCGCTCGCTCTCAAGGTTGTGTGACTTTAACTCTACGCCTAAGTAAGACTTATGGGTGTCATTATGAACCCTTTCATAAATCCCCTGGCCCTTTTTGCTGGACACTAATAAGTACAGGTCAGGAGATCATGTGATCACTTTTTCACACAAGATTGCATTAAAACAAAGTCAACGATTAACCAGGTGACAGAGCATGCAGGAGGAATAGGGAGAGGCAAGTTGAAAATGTAGTCATGATGAAAATCTGAATTAATTTTGCCAACAGTAGACAGGTCGTTGATGTTTTGGATAAATCGTGTGATCATTGCCAGTCTCCATGATAGACAGATTATTTGCTGAACAATGTGTCTTTGAAGCCCACAGGTCAGCCACTGTCAGCCGAGCAGATACTGCACATTATATATGAAAGAATGGGCAACCGACTTCCATCAAAGACATGATGAAGAGACGTTATGCAGACATTTTTCTTGATCAAGAAAATGCAACCGCTATTGAGCAATGGCATTGTTTTACAATAAATTCTTTCATTTTTTCAAACAAACTATTGCATGGGCTGAATGGCTTTAGAGTAGCACTACTATTGTTCACGTTTCACATTAATGAGTAGCCAACAGAGAAACCAGTCACAATGATGATACTAACAGACATGCTCAACAAAGGAGTTTGAAGTATAGAAACAACAGAAAGCATTTTCAATTGTTTGATTCTGTTGATGAGAACAAAAAATAAGGGGATTGCTGTTAACATGTATGATACTGTAAGTGTACCTGAATGCACAGACACCTCATTCAGACAAGCTGTTTCTTTTTCAGTCACTGTTACCTTTCTATCGCCTGCCTTTCTGCTTTTTATGTCTTTGAGCTTTTAGACGAGGACACAAAAGAAAGACTTGAAACCAAACGTGACTATCACACAGTGCTGTCCAACATTAATCAACTATTTTTCATCAATTGTGAAATATAAAGTGTGCTTTTGTGGCATCTGTGGCATTTCTCATGAAAGATGACTGGTGATATGGGTCAAATGAAGTGAATCTGTCTACTGCTTAACAGTGCCAGTCCAGCGAGAGAAACAGTCTTACAATAACAACCAAATCCAAATCCAAGACCTAGAGTATACAGTATAGTAAAAGTCCTGAAGAATACATTAGAAGTGATGATTCGGCACATAGCATAATAAAGACATCAGGGAAAAATAGGTCATCTAATTTGTCTTTATACGCTGAAGTATTAAAAAAAGACAAATTACTATTAACAAAAATACAGTTTTCTTGTATTCCTCTGTTCTTCTGAACCTATTTTTTTGAAAAAAATGAAATATGAAAAATATGATTACAAAATTTTGCCAATCCGGCCAAGAAGATCTGTAAAGAGCACCACAGTATGGGTCATAATAACCATAAAACCTAGCGTTCAAATAAGGAAATGGTTCCAATCGTTTTTCCATCATTTTTCCCACAGGGGATTTTAGAAACACTTAAAATAAGGGCTGTGTTTTGTGTAGGCTTACCCTGGCGTGACGTTTTGATAACTGTGTAAATCTCATGTATTCACCCCCCAAAACTAAAATGCTAATTAACTGCTAATGTGGCTATCATTAAGAACTACAAATGCCATGATGATCTGGACGAGACTGCCGAATCAAAGCAAAGGTAAGAATGTATACTATCTAATGTAAGCAAAATGTTGTAATTAATAAATTGCCTACATTTCTTTAAATTGACAATTCTGTGAACTGTCTTGTGCAAGTTTTAAGTTGACACAATACCTGTTAGCAAAGGTGTCAGCTAGAGATGACGTGCAGGAGTTGCAGGGATTTGTAGTCTTGCATGATATCTACTTTGAGGTTAATTAGCATTTTGGAATCTGAGAGTAAATAGAGCCGAATATATTGATAAAAGTCACCTTGTCCGAGGGAGATTAACATGCTTATCCAAACGTCAAGCCAGGGTAAGCCTACACGAGACACAGACCTTATTTTAAGTGTTTCTAATATTCCCTATGGGAAAAGTTAATGGTAGAAAAATGATTGGAACCATTTCCCTGTTTGACCGCTAGGTTTTATGGGTATTATGACACCTCCACTTTGGGGCTTTATGTCCACTGGACAGGAAAGTTGTCTCTATCCCACCCAAACAAGTGCTTGCATTACACTGATGAATGGAGCACCCTGCCAGATTACTTGATTTGATAAGCAGTACAAATCATCGGTAACATAATACATCACAAATTGAAATTTATGGTACAATTTATCAAATGACCATCGCAGTGGGCTGAGTTATGGTGTCATATCTGGCATGATGTCAATACTCAAGTAGAGTTGAGGGCAGCCTGGCTACAGTGATTTAGACACACTGTGCTATGACCTTTGCACAATGTTTAATTCATGTAGCAGGAAAAAAAATGCTGTAGCATTTTAAATCAAATCAAATCGTATTTGTCAAACATCCCGAATACAACAGGTGTAGGTAGACCTTACAGTGAAATGCTTACTTACAAACCCTAACCAGCAATGCAATTACTTTTTTTTGTACTAAAATAAATACCTAAAAAAAATAAGAATAAGAAATAAAAGTAACAAATAATTAAAGAGCAGCAGTAAAATAACAATAGCAAGGCTATATACAGGGGGTACCAGTAACAGAGTAAATGTGCGGGGGCAGCGGTTAGTTGAGGTAATATGTACATGTAGGTAGAGTTATTAAAATGACAATGCATAGATAATAACAAAGAGCCGCAGCAGCGTAAAAGAGGCAGTGATACCACCAGTCAGGATGCTCTCAATGGTGCACCTGTTGATTCTTTTGAGGATCTCAGGGCCCATGCCAAATCTTTTCAGTCTCCTGAGGAGGAATAGATTTTGTTGTGCCCTCTTTATGACTGTGTTGGTGTGCTTGGACCAGTTTGTTGGTGATGTGGACACCAAGGAACTTGAAGCTCTCAACCTGTTCCAGTACAGCCCCGTTGATGAGAATGGGGGCATGCTCGGTCCTCCTTTTTCTGTAGTCCACAATCATCTCCTTTGTCTTGATCACGTTGTGGGAGAGATTGTTGTCCTTGCTTCACATCACATGTTGTTACCTACCCTTACCACCTGGGGGCGACTCGTCAGGAAGTCAGGGATCCAGTTGCGGAGGGAGGTGTTTAGTCCCAGGGTCCTTAGCTTAGTGATGAGCTTTGAGGGCAGTATGGTGTTGAATGCTGAGCTGTAGTCAATGAATAGCATTCTCACATAGGTGTTCCTTTTGTCCAGGTGGGAAAGGGTAGTGTGGAGTGCAATAGAGATTGCATCATCTGTGGATCTGTTTGGGCGGTACGCAAATTGGAGTGGGTCTAGGGTTTCTGGGATAATGGGATAATGGTGTTGATGTGAGCCATGACCAGCCTTTCAAAGCACTTCATGGCTATAGACGTGAGTGCTACTGGTCGGTAGTCATTTAGGCAGGTTACCTTAGTGTTCTTGGGCACAGGGACTATGGTGGTCTGCTTGAAACATGTTGGTATTACAGACTCAGACAGGGAGAGGTTGAAAATGTCAGTGAAGACACTTGCCAGTTGGTCAGTGCATGCTCGGAGTACACGCCCTGGTAATCCGTCTGGCCCTGCATCCTTGTGAATGTTGACCTGTTTAAAGGTCTTACTCACATCAGCTGCGGAGAGCGTGATCACACTTTTGACATGAATTGTGGGTGTATCATTCAGGTAACACAATTGCATTATTTCTCATAGTCCAAAAAATCCAAATGTTCTAATCTTTTAGATATCTGTCTGATGATATTTGAATAAGATGATGGATATTCAAAGTTTACGTTCCAAGCTGTTAACAGAGTATATTGAATAATACACTGTTATTTTTTTTCTTTATTTAACTAGGCAAGTCAGTTAAGAACAAATTCTTATTTTCAGTGACGGCCTAGGAACAGTAGGTTAACTGCCTGTTCAGGGGCAGAACGACAGACTTACCAGCTCGGGAGTTTTGAACTTACAGCCTTCCTGTTGCTAGTCCAACACGCTAACCACTAGGCTACCTAGGCTACCACTAGGCTAACCACTAGGCCACCCTGCCGCCCCAGAATGTTTCACATAATTATAGGCTACAGCACATCACTGACAAGGCAAACAACTTTTATTCTTGATGGGAAGATACTTTACTCCAAATCAAAAATGTATCATATCACCCTAACACACATACCAAACAATTAAAACAACTGAATAACTAGAAATCACGCCCTTCTCACGATTATCATTATTGCTAGTTAGCATCCTCACAGCTTCTTCCATGATAAATACACAACAATGATCTCACAAAACTTGCTTCTGAATCATATCTGGCATATTGATTACTCATTGATTTATAATGCATTGTTTGATGGGAAAATACTGTCATGTTAGGATAATTCTATGCATAATTACTTCATCAACAATGCAGTGCAATTTCCTCCAATATTTCATGATCGGTTTTACGATGCCAGACATTTTTTATTTGCTCTCCAGTGCAGCCTTGAAATAAAGGCCTGAGTCCAATGTAGTCATAAGATAATCAAGGAAACTGCAGTAAACAGTCAGCGAATGGCAATTAAAGGGAAAGACCTTAAAATGGTTCCTCAAGTCAAACCTTGATCCTGTATTGGACGGGAAATATTGCCTGTGTCCATCCCACCACTGGCCAGTCTTAAAGCTTACTGCGACGACTACATGGACTCCTCACTCTCAGGGTTTATGGTCTGTGTAATAATTTTAAGCAAAGAAACCAGTGCATTCAGTGGAGACGGCGTAACAGCTGGAGTCTAGGGAGGACAAGTAGAGTATGATTGATCATTGGGAGCAGTATAGCTGTGTACCTCTCACCTTCCCCTCGTGCTTATTGCCTGGTTCTGATCTCTCACATCTGTCTTGACTTCCAAAAGAAACAGTCCCCCAGGATACCTCTCACAGTTACATTCCTAACTCTGTTTTTTATGGGTGAGAGGAACTTTGGGGTTGGAGACAAGACATTCAAACCATAGTTTTGTGACTTCCAGTATTTTAAATTGTACATGTTGTTGTATTGTTTAGCGTTAGTTTTAGGGTTACAGTAGGTTAAGGTAAGGATTAGGGTCAGGTTCAGGGTTAGGGTTAGGGTTAGCGATATGGTAACCGGTTCGCAAGAGTTTGCCCAAAAACGGGAAACATCAAATTGTACCTCAAGCTGAATGTTCAAATTCTCAAGCTTCATTTTGTATTGACTACAATTCTCCTTTTTGCTTCAATTGTAAAACCTGTCATAAAACCCAGCAACCATGTCAAATCACAAAAACCATTCCGCCCTCATCTTATTATTTAAAAATTATAGTGGTTGCCAATATACAGTAGAGGAGTCTTCGGAGGAGCGGTGTAAACAGCCATGGTCTACAAAGCAGGAATGACCAAAGATAAAGAAATGAGGGGTGAAATGCACATGCTCGAACCCAAATCTATTGGGTAGTTACTCATTTCTAATGACCCATTAAATCAGGACACATCTTGAGACCTCTTTTTCAAACAGACTGCAAACTAGATGGTGTTTAGAAAAGGGTCTGCAAATTCCCTCTCAAAAATTACTGCTGTCTTATGAACATGTCGTATAAATGTCGGTATGCTAATTGTGCATTTATAACATTCTTAATGGTTTGTTAATTTACCTCCTACACTAAGATTGCACTTGAAATGAGTTAATGACTACAGTTGGAGTTAACAACAGACAATGGCAGATGCAGTATTTTAAACATGTTTATCTATCTTTGCAAAGAGCATACATGGACTTGTAGATAATCAACATTAAAGTAGGCACCATGGAATATTTTCTTTGCAGTTTAACCCTTTACATGAATAAGACCATTTCATAGATTCATTTTGGATTTCAATACACAATCCCATATTAATGTTTAATTTCATAAAAATGTACAGGTAACTGCCAAAATAAAGGAAACATCAACATAAAGTGTCCAGAACTGCATGGCCAGGCACGACTCCAACACCATCATTAAGTTTGCAGACAACACAACAGTGGTAGGCCTGATCACCGACAACGACGAGACAGCATATAGGGAGGAGGTCAGAAACCTGGACGGGTGGTGCCAGAATAAGAACCTATCCCTCAACGTAACCAAGACTAAGGAGATGATTGTGGACTACCTGAAAAGGAGGACCTAGGACGCCCACATTCTCATCGACGGGGCTGTAGTGGAGCAGGTTGAGAGCTTCAAGTTCCTTGGTGTCCACATCAACAACAAATTAGAATGGTCCAAACACACCAAGACAGTTGTGAAGAGGGCACACCAAAGCCTATTCCCCCTCAGGAAACTAAAAAGATTTGGCATGGATCCTGAGATCCTCAAAAGGTTCTACAGCTGCAACATCGAGAGCATCCTGACTGGTTGCATCACTGCCTGGTACGGCAATTGCTCGGCCTCTGACAGCAAGGCACTACAGAGGGTAGTGCGTACGGCCCAGTACATAAGTGGGGTTAAGCTGCCTGCCATCCAGGACCTCTACACCAGGCGGTGTCAGAGGGAGGCCCTAAAAATGGTCAAAGACCCCAGCCACCCCAGTCATAGACTGTTCTCTCTACTACCACATGGCAAGCGGTACCGGAGTGCTACGTCCTGTAGCACAAACTAAAAAAAAAGTTCTGGGAAACTGTAAAGTCCATGGAGAATAAGAACACCTCCTCCCAGCTGCCCACTGCACTGAGGCTAGGAAACACTGTCACCACATACAAATCCACTATAATTGAGAATTTCAATAAGCATTTCTACGGCTGGCCATGCTTTCCACCTGGCTATCTCTACCCCGATCAACATTCCTGCACCCCCCACAGCAACTCGCCCAAGCCTCCCCATTTCTCCTTCACCCAAATCCAGATAGCTGATGTTCTGAAAGAGATGCAAAATCTGGACACCTGCAAATCAGCCGGACTGGACAATCTGGACCCTCTCTTTCTAAAATGATCTGCCGAAATTGTTGCAACCTCTATTACTAAGCTGTTCAACCTCTCCTTCGTATCGTCTGAGATTCCAAAAGATTGGAAAGCTGCCGCGGTCATCCCCCTCTTCAAAGGGGGAGACACTCTAGACCCAGTCTGCTATAGACCTATTTCTATCCTACCCTGCCTTTCTAAGGTTTTCGATAGCCAAGTTAACTAACAGATTACCGACCATTTTGAATCCCACTGTACCTTCTCCGCTATGAAATCTGGTTTCAGAGCTGGTCATGGGTGCACCTCAGCCACGCTCAAGGTCCTAAACGATATCATAACCGCCATCGATAAGAGACATTACTGTGCAGCCGTATTCACCGACCTGGCCAAGGCTTTTGACTCTGTCAATTACTGAATTCTTATCGGCAGAATCAAAAGCCTTGTTTTCTTAAATGATTGCCTCGCCTGTTTCACCAACTACTCTGATAGAGTTCAGTTTGTCAAATCTGAGGGCCTGTTGTCCGGACCTCTGGCAGTCTCTTTGGGGGTGCCACAGGGTTCAATTCTTGGGCCGACTCTCTTCTCTGTATACATCAATGATGCCGCTCTTGCTGCTGGTGATTCTCTGATCCACCTCTACGCAGACGACACCATTCTGTATACCTCTAGCCCTTCTTTGGACACTGTGTTAACTAACCTCCAGACGAGCTTCAATGCCATGCAACTCTACTTCCGTGGCCTCCAACTGCTCTTAAATGCAAGTAAAACTAAATGCATGCTATTCAACCGATCGCTGCCCGCACCTCCTCACCCGTCCAGCATCACTACTCTGGACGGTTCTGACTTGGAATATGTGGACAACTACAAATGCTTAGGTGTCTGGTTAGACTGTAAACTCTCCTTCCAGACTCACATTAAGCATCTCCAATCCAAAATTAAATCTAGAATTGGCTTCCTATTTCGCAACAAAGCATCCTTTACTCATGCTGCCAAACATACCCTCGTAAAACTGACCATCCTACCGATCCTCGACTTTGGCGATGACATTTACAAAATAGCCTACAACACTCTACTCAAAAAATTGGATGCAGTCTATCACAGTGCCATCCGTTTTGTCACCAAATCCCCATATACTACCCACCACTGCGACCTGTATACTCTCGTTGGCTGGCCCTCACTTCATACTCTCCTCCAAACCCACTGGCTCCAGGTCATCTACAAGTTTATCTCAGTTCACTGGTCACCATAGCAGCACCCACCTGTAGCACTCGCTCCAGCAGGTATATCTCTCTGGTCACCCCCAATTCTTCCTTTGGACGCCTTTCTTTCCAGTTCTCTGCTGCCAATGACTGGAACGAACTGCAAAAATCACTGAAGCTGGAGACTCATATCTCCCTCACTAGCTTTAAGAACCAGCTGTCAGAGCAGCTCACAGATCACTGCACCTGAACATAGCCCATCTGTAAATATCCCATCCAACTACCTCATCCCCATACTGTGTTTATTTATTTATCTTGCTCCTTTGCACCCCAGTATACCTACTTGCACATTCATCTTCTGCACATCTACCATTTTTCAAACAAGAAATAAGACAAATAAACGGAAAACTTGAGCGTGCATAACTGTTCACCCCCCCAAAGTCAATACTTTGTAGAGCCACCTTATTCATCAATTACAGCTGCAAGTCGCTTTGGGTATGTCTCTATAAACTTGGCACATCTAGCCAGTGGGATTTTTGCCCATTCTTCAATGCAAAACTGCTCCTGCTCCTTCAAGTTCTTTAAGTCATACCACAGATTCTCAATTGGATTGAGATCTGGGATTTGACTAGGCCATTACAAGACATTTAAATGTTTCCCCTTAAACCACTCGAGTGTTGCTTTAGCAGTGTGCTTAGGGTCATTTTCCTGCTGGAAGGTGAACCTCCATCCCAGTCTCAAATCTCTGGAAGACTGAAACAGGTTTCCCTCAAGAATTTCCCTGTATTTAGCGCCGTCCATCATTTCTTCAATTCTGTACAGTTTCCCAGTCCCTGCCGATGAAAAACATGATGATGTTCTCGGGGTGATGGGAAGTGTTGGGTTTGCGCAAGACATAGCATTTTCCTTGATGGCTAAAAAGCTACATTTTATTCTCATCTGACCAGAGTACCTTCTTCCATATGTTTGGGGAGTCTCCCTCATGCCTTTTGGTGAACACCAAACGTGTTTGTTTATTTTTTTCTTTATGCAATGGCTTTTTTTCTGACCACTCTTCTGTAAAGCCCAGCTCTGTGGCGTGTACAGCTTAAGTGGTCCTATGGACAGATACTCCAATCTCCGCTGTGGAGCTTTGCAGCTCCTTCAGGGTTTTCTTTGTTCTCTTTGTTGCCTCTCTGATTAATACCCTCCTTGCCTGGTCCATGAGTTTTGGTGGGCGGCCCTCTCTTGGCAGGTTTGTTGTGGTGCCATATTCTTTCTGTTTTTTAATAATGGATTTGATGGTGCTCTGTGGGATGTTCAAAGTTTTGCATATTTTTTTTATAACCCAACCCTGATCTGTACTTCTCCACAACTTTGTCCCCAACCTGGTTGGAGAGCTCCTTGGTCTTCATAGTGCCGCTTGCTTGGTGGTGCCTCTTGCTTAGTGGTGTTGCAGACTCCGGGGCCTTTCAGAACAGGTGTATATACAGAGATCATGCGAGAGATCATTTGACACTTAGATTTCACACCGCTGGACTTTATTTAACCAATTGTGTGACTTCTGAAAGTTGCATTGGTTGCATCGGATCTTATTTAGGGGCTTCATAGCAATGTGGGTGAACACATATATGCACACACCACTTTTTTAAATTTTTTAAATTTTTTGTGTTATTTTTTACATTTCACTTCATTTCATGAAATCAAATAAAAAATACATTTAAATTACAGGTTGTAATGCAACAAAATAGGAAAAACACCAAGGGGGATGAATACTTTTGCAAGGCACTGTAGTGTGTTTACACAGACAGTGGTGCAACAGCGCCTCTTCAGCCACCCGAGCCACGGCCTCTAGAAAGCGGAGACAGTACAGGTGCATCAAAGCTGGGACCAAGAGACTGATAAACAGCTTCTATCTCCAGGCCATCAGACTGTTAAACAGTCACCACTAGCCAGGCTCCACCCAGTACACTGCCCTGAACTTTAGCTAATGTTACTAGCAGGCTACAACCCTGTACTTATAGACTGCTGCCCTATGTACATAGAATCATTGAACACTGGTCACTTTAATAATGTTTACATACTTCTTTGCCCACTTTATTTGTTTACTGAACAAAAGTATCAACACAACATGTAAAGTGTTGGTCCCATTGTTCATGAGCAGAAATTAAAGATCCCAGAAATGTTCTTCTACAATTTTGTGCACAAATTTGTTTACATCCCTGTTAATTAGCATTTCTCATTTGCCGAGCAGTATTTCTGTTTGTAATAAAGACCCTTTGTGGGGAAAAACTTATTCTGATTGGCTGGGCTTAGCTCTCCAGTGGGATAAGTACCATAAAAATAAATGAACAACGTACACAAACCAAAGAAAATACTGTTCGTAATTTCTCTGGTCATTTGGTCATTTACTCAAATCTCCCTCAGCAAGGGGATCACAGAGCCACCACTCAGACCAGGATCCACCTCACAGTCTCCTTACGACCATCGGTAAAAGAGGTGGCCACATCACCACTAGTTCTAGTTCCTTTTGAATCTAAAAAGATTGAGTCATAATAACAAATTATGCATTGTTAATTCCTATCATTTTGACATATTAAGCACAAACATTTGAATATTCAATTAATTTGGAAATGTTGTTTAATTCATTAGTTTTGTGTTCAACAAGATTTACAGAATTGTCATGTTTTTAAAAAAACTCTTTAGTATTCCCTGACCCCTTGCAGACACCAGGCTTCTAAAATCATACACCCATAACATCCTCGCTTAAACGTTATCCTCCCATCACAACAAAGCAAGCCATTATATCAGTGCATGCTAATCTCCTAATTAACAAGCTAATTAGGCAATTACAGCTTTGCAGAAGGATGCCTAAATGAAATATGTCAACACAGTCACTGCTTTCTATGGCACCTGTGGGTCTTTTCAGATGTCACATTGAAAAGCATAATATACATTTGAACAGATGAAGCATAATATCAATTTGAACAGATGACGAAGTGTTGTATATGCACACTCATGTGTAGTTCAAACAGACTAGCATTCTCTGTGTAAAAGTCCTCATTTCATTACTAGTGATGAGTTCATTTGGCTCAGTAACTGAAAGTCCTTAAACATTTTTTACCACACATCCTTTCCAACTATACCATGCCCATTCCCAACAAAATCCACAGAAAGTAAATCATAGATCATCAGAATATTTCATTCTGCAATGTGATGGGTAGATTTCTTGCCCTGGACTCAAGTGGTGTAGCTGTAACAGCAATCATTTATTTCAAATGTTAATATGTTCTTTATAGAAGTGGGGCTTATTTCAATGAATCCAGATCAACCAAAAGCAGGTATACAGTATAATGAACTTTCAGTTATGACTAACTCCTCTTTAAACCAACTGAGGTGGAATTACAAATGCATTAAAAGGTGCTTTTTTGTATCCCTCAGAAGCAGTGGTTTCCTACTGCAGATGATTAGGGAAGTTAATAGAAGAAGAAGAAATGATTCATTTTAGATTAGTAATATGGTTTCAGAATTGAATTCATAGTTTTATGACAATAATGCGCTCCTGGTTATGTAAACTGTGCGGTGAACGTACAATGCTACTGTGCCGTTTTGCAGGGGGCTGTCATAGTACGGAAATGAATTATGTTGACATATGGCTGAGAACAATGGTGAAAAGTCATGCTATGCAATGCAATGAAGAATCATGCACTGCAACAGAGGAGAGGAGCTCGAGCTGTACCTTTGAGCCCTCCTTGACAGGTATGCAGTCTGACTTGACAGCTCAGTATTTCAATGATAAATGCAGTAGTCCTGGGACTCCCTATTCACTAAACTCAAGAGTGTGTTGAGCTGATACTTCAAGGTCAAGTGAATAAGAAAGAGCGGAACCACACAGTTCGCTAAAAAAGAGAATCTCATTGGCTTTTTGACTTAGTAGAAGCTGCTTGCCGTGATCTCAACCCTCAGACTTTTTAGGCTCTTGACTGAGTCTAGAACCAAATCTCTCTTAAATGTATTTCATGAATTCTTTCAAAAGAGAAATGTAAAAAAATATATATGTACCTGCACGGTGTTCAATGAAGTGATGCAGAAATAGTTGGTGTTCCATTCTGATAACACTAAACTACTTTTATCCATGTCTAATGATGGTCGTTTGATCCAAGAACATTTTGTAACTTATCTTAAGAGTTTTGAATGCACTGGGAATGCTCTTGAGTCAAAAGGTGTGCCCTTCAGTTGTCATTAAAGAGTCTGTCAGTTTAGTTACTGTTTTACCTCAAAACAGTAAATCAGTAAATCAATTTCTTAACTAATGAAACCATGCAATATTGTCTTTTAGGCTAACAGGGATTTTGGCATGGATGCCTTTCTGTCTAATGAGGTCATTTCTGGTGAATATCTGTCCATTTATGGGACCCCTTTTGGCTCAAGAGCACCTCCAGAGGCAAAATTTCTGTATGGCCTCTAATTCAGTCTTACAATTAATTAAGATAATATAACATGTTATGTGATGGTTCGTATGGTGCCACCAGGACAGAGTTTGTGTGAACTTCACTATCACCAACATGTTGAGCACTCTGTCTAGTTTACACCAAGGTAGGGTGTGGTCCTTTGTAGTTCAGAATGGGGCTTGTAACGCCAGGGTAGTGGGTTCGATTCCCGGGACCACCCATACGTAAAATCTATGCATACATAAGTCGCTTTGGATAAAAGTGTCAGCTAATGGCATACAGTGCATTGGTCAAATATTCTGACCCCTTGACTTTTGTTACATTACAGCCTTATTCTAAAATGGATGAGATTGTTTTTTCCCCTCATCAATCTACACTCAATACCCCATAATGACAAAGCTAAAACAGGTTTTTATAAATGTTTGCAAATGTATAAAAAATGAAATACTGAAATGTCACATTTACTGTATTGGTATTGTTTTTTTTATTAGGATCCCCATTAGCTGTTGCAAAAGCAGCAGCTACTCTTCCTGGGGTCCACACAAAACATGAAACATAATACAGAATGACATAATACAGAACATCAATAGACAAGAACAGCTCAAGGACAGAACTACATACATTTTTTAAAAAGGCGCACGTAGCCTACATATCAATGCATACACACAAACTATCTAGGTCAAATAGGGGAGAGGCGTTGTGTCGTGAGGTGTTGCTTTATCTGTTTTTTGAAACCAGGTTTGCTATTTATTTGAGCAATATGAGATGGAAGGAAGTTCTATGCAATAAGGGCTCTATATAATACTGTATGCTTTCTTGAATTTGTTCTGGATTTGTGGACTGTGAAAAGACCCCTGGTGGCACGTCTGGAGGGATAAGTGTGTGTGTCAGAGCTGTGTGTAAGTTGACTCTGCAAACAATTTGGGATTTGAGACATTAAAGTTTCTTATAAAAAGAAGTGATGCAGTTAGTCTCTCCTCAACTCTTAGCCAAGAGAGACTGGCATGCATAGTATTTATATCAGCCCTCTGATGACCCTTTACTCAGTGCTTTGTTGAAACACCTTTGGTAGCGATTACAGCCTCAAGTCTTCTTGGTTATGACTCTACAAGCTTGGCACACCTGTATTTGGGGAGTTTCTCCCATTCTTCTCTGCAGATCCCCTCTGTCAAGTTGGATGGGGAGCGTAGCTGCAGAGCTATTTTCAGGTCTCTCCAGAGAACGTTTGATTGGGTTCAAGTTCGGGCTCTGGCTGGTCCACTCAAGGACATTCAACGCCTTGTCCCAAAGCCACTCCTGCGTTGTCTTGGCTTTGTGCTTAGGGTCGGTGTCCTGTTGGAAGGTGAACCTTCGTCCCAGCGCTCTGGAACAGGTTTTCATCAAAGATCACTCTGTACTTTGCTCTGTTCATCTTTCCCTCGATCCTGGCTAGTCTCCCAGTCCCTACTGCTGAAAAACATCCCCACACCATGATTCTGCCACCACAATGCTTCACCGTAGGGATGGTGACAGGTTTCCTCCAGACCTGACGCTTGGCATTCAGGCCAAAGAGTTCCATCTTGGTTTCATCAGACCAGAGAATCTTGAACATAGGCCACTGTGTTATTGGGGACTTTCAATGCTGCAGACATTTTTTGGTACCCTTCCTCAGATCTGTGCCTCGACACAATCTTGTCTCGGAGCTCTACGAAAAATTCCTTTGACCTCATGGCTTGGTTTTTGCTCTGACCTGCACTGTCAACTGTGGGACCTTATATAGACAGGTGTGTGCCTTTCCAAATCATGTCCAATCAATTGATTTTACCGCAGGTAGACTCCAATAAAGTTGATCAATGGAAATAGTACGCGCCTGAGCTCAATTTGGAGTCTCATAGCAAAGGGTCTGAATACTTATTTTTTTATACATTTGCAAAAATTTCTAAAAACCTGTTTTCACTTTGTCGTTATGGGGTATTGTGTGCAGATTGATGAGGAAAGAAATTATGTATTCCATTTAAGAATTAGGCTGTAACGTAACAAACTGTGGAAAAGGTCAAGGGGTCTGAATATTTTCCATATGAACTGTATATTATATACTCATCCCACACTTGCTATTCTGGGGTGTTTACATGATTTCAACGAAACAGTCTTATATGAATGGTGTGTAGGTATATGACGCTTAAATGTTGTAGCCATGCATCCAGCTCAACAACTTGTCTGCTGCCATAGCAACTGCAGGGGAGCGCTGAGCAGTGCTGCCTGCCTGTGCAATGCATGTCACCCATAGCAACGACCAATCAGAAGTTTCTATCCTTTTGTTCAAGCACAGTGAAGATAGAGGATATGATGGGTGGGCTTTCAGGACCATGCATCTGCCAGCAATAGGAGACTCTGGTCGTCAGTCGCATTCTAACACAACATTGATTGGTCGAAGTGGTTTATTTCAAATATTATAAACATTTTTACTGCTTGCCTACCCTATGAGCCTCGGCTTGGTAGAGATGACCATACCATAGCCCTGAAAAGGAAAAAGTCTGTGCAATTCATTATCAGTTCTGTATTAAACTATATAAAGATCTGATAAGGCCTATGCATTTAATGGAATTACAGTATTTTGGTGCACGTGCACTTGTGAGGCATACGACAAGTGGAACTACACCGTTATTTCGTCATTATAATCACCATCTCAAGCAATGCACTAGAATTTTAGCTTTCGGGGTTCCAGAGAAGTGACAAGAATATAGACCCCTCCTCTGATGGGCGGAGCGTGCATTTGTATTTCGATGTTGTCTTTTTTTTCTCCAGCTCTTGTTCTGACACGTTTGCACTGAGTGAGTGGCATTGGCACACTTTCAATCGCTCACTACCTCTGCCATCAAACAACATAAAGCACACAGAGGCAGAGGCTCGCGCTCATAAATTTCAGCAGGCAGATATTTTTGCGCATCGCTTTACAGCTTGTAGCCTAATTAATTTCTCGCTGTTCTTTTTTTCTATAATTTTTCCACTAATGCAAAACATTTAAAAAAATAATTGCAATAAATTTACAGGTAGCAGGTAGGCCTACTAATTTACTGCCTAAGTGTTCTATTTTTTATATTTTCATTCACATATTTATTGTTAATTTTCACTGGATATTTTGTTTCCTGCTGACAATAATGGGGATTTGAACATTTTCAAGAGGAATTGTACGAGGAAACATAATCAAAAGAAGACGACTAATAAATGACAGATCAGCAAGGAGCAATCATACACAACTCGTCAACTCAAAAGAGAAAGACGAATTGGCAAGAGGACTCCTGCAGGATACGAGGGACAGCGGCTGTCATTTTGACAAATAAGTTTGAACAATTATAGCTTATGTATTTTCGGACAAAAACATTTATAGATACTCACACTTCGGACCGTGCATAAAGAAGGAAGATTGCAAGAAAGTGATTACTTGGACACGCGATATTGATACCATTACTGGTACTCAGCTAACGTTAGCCCATTTATTTTTTCTTATAGGCTACGCGTAAACGCAATATCACCAATATACAGCTCTCTAACGCAACACATGTTGTAGTTGTTTTTTTGTATGTGAGTTTTTCAAGCCAAGTTTCCATTTGTGTGGCTTCGTGATTCTGTTTCGGCTGACTATGGACGAACAAGCCCGGATCATGCAGGCTCTCGGCGGTGTCAGCTTGGCTGGCCACTCGATACAAGGAGGCATGGCACTGCCGCCTCCACATGGACACGATGGGATAGATGATGGGAGAAAACAAGATATCGGTGACATTCTGCATCAAATAATGACCATTACTGACCAAAGTCTGGACGAGGCGCAAGCAAAGTTGGTTCATTTATATGTTTTCTTTACAAAACACTTTACGCACCATTACTCACTATAGCTAATTACCATTAACATCCATGTAATAAAAGGCTGGCTATAAAATGCTGATCCATATGGAAATCCCATGGTCAAAGTTATTTGCAGGGGCACATGTAGATTAAAAAGGTAACACCTGTCATCCAGTAATTGTAATAGTTTTGAAACTTGCTTCTGGCTGGGGGGAGGCAAAACAAACTTGTATGTGCAAAGTGCAGGCTTTACATTGCATTTACATATAATGTTGCGAATTGGTAGGTTGGGGCTCCTGTAAACATTGATGCGTATTTGTAAAGTACTGTTTTACAGTAACTCCTGATATTTAAAAATAACGTTGGCCATGTCCAAATTTAATTCCATGTTAAGTTATTTACCAATAACAACAATTTTGAATGTAGGCCTACACTCTTAGTTTCAATTATGCATTTTCTACTAATAAACTTTTTTTTAAACAAACTTTGAAGTCTTACAAAATAGCATTTCAACAAACAATGCATCCATCGTCATTCCTGTTGACAAATCACTGTTTATGCTACAACTTTGCGATGCATGTCAACATGTGCAAAATGAGCAAGATCTCGAAGTTATTGTAAAGAACAAAGACACATTATTATCTCAAAAGTTTTAACAACTGAGGTGTTATAGTGACTATATTTCAATGTTGGTTCTTGTCTCAAACTGAAACAGGAAACATGGACTGAACTGCCACAGAATGAAACCTGCACTCTTCAGCGTCCTCTGCGAGATCAAAGAGAAAACAGGTAAGACTTCACATTAATTCAAGTGGAAGATGTAACAACAGGAGGACTGTATCAATAGGCAACATTGCTGAGCCCCAACGCATTTGCACACCGCCATCTTTACTCTCCCCGTTCGCAGCTTTATCCGAAGTTATCAAGCGGGAGACAGAATCAGCTCCCGTCCGTTATGACATTTTAAATGGGAAAATTCAGGTTATGGTTAACGTTACAGCCTTTGAGAAGCATCTGCAGATCTCCGCAAAAAGGTATCGGTGCTCTCATGTAGAAATTGATATAGGGTTGTTGTCCGATGGTTACATAGGGATGGAATGGACAATGAGGTGCGTAACATTATTCTATATTTTATTATAAATAAAGGAAATTCACTTGCTTTGGTTTTATTAGGCTACACCACACCATGTACATTATATGAGCCGTTTCAGTGCCATGCATCTCGTTTTTTATTAAAATGGAAAGTATAGCCAACTGTGATGGTAATTATTAATCCTATATTTAGTCAGTTAGATTGTAATCTCGTGCTTAATGAGGTTTGCTGTCCAAAGGATGGATCACTATTGGCATTATTGGCACGAGTCTAACCATTGTTGCCTTCTGTAACGCACATAAAGCATTCAGACGATCAATAGAGCCAGCCGTGTCTAACGTGACAAGCTAAGTGCAATGATACTGTGGAAAGTATATATAAGAGCATTGTGTAGCCTAATAGAAAACATAATATTCAAATATCTGCCCAGCATGTGGGGACACAGATTTTAGAACCAGTCTCTTGCCCACATTAATTTCCTAATACAAATGGGTAGCCTACGAAGGAGTAACTGTATGAGGGTTAATATATTGTTAGAAAATAAGACATGATTTAAGATTGGTATATTATTTTAAACAGGAAATTGGTTTGGTCGTCCTTAGTAGCATTCTACAAGGTGATGAGTTAAACTCAAAAAGTTAAATAGGCTTCCCCCAAACAACACTATTGTGTGTGTGTGTACAGGCTGTATGAGTGAGTTTGTGCATGCCAGTCTGCGAGCGCATGAGTGAACAATTGTGGGCCCATGCTACTTTAAGATAACCCTTTTCAAATTCTAACCATGATAAATCCACAAGCTACTAAGGTTAGCATACTAATTGTGCAACCTGTCTTATGAATCGTTCTTGTGCGTCGCAATGCCATGCAATCCTGACATCACAGCAAATCAAACACCATACATCGATAGAACACTATTTTATTATAATGCACATTTTCACTTCTGTTTTTTTGCCCAACGTCTTTCTAGTGGGCCTGAGGGTTTTGCCGAAAGGAGATTGCTCATAAGAAGACACGAACCACATGCTACAGTCAGTGATGTGACGGTGTGCAACTTGAATACGCTTTTGTTAGGGTAGGTAGCCTAGACCAGTCGTTGCAAGGCCAGACGCATATCATATGGTCCTAATAAATATAATATCACTTTTGGATATGACAACAAATACTATGATTTTACGCCCACGCTATTGGAGAAGGTGTTTTTTTGTGGATAGGATACTTCTGAAAATGTTGATGAGCCAAAAGGAGGTTAGTGCTAGTCAACTTCTCACATATGAACCTATTACAAAGATGTGTTTGTACCGCAATGCAATATACAAAATTAACATTTTCACTATTGTAAGTGTCTATATTTGTAATATTTAATTGAACCTTTATTTAACTATGCAAGTAAGTTAAGAACACATTCTTATTTACAATGACGGCCTATATGAAAACATATTAAAAATATTGCTGTTGAGTCATTGCTAAAGGGTGTGTGGCTGATTTTCTGGGGGATACTTTATACAGTGTAAAAGGCAGAGGCTCTTTATTTTTATCCACAATATTTACTCAATATTTGTTGTTCCAAGTCACTCACACATAGATACCATAGACTGTATGATCCTGTGTCTGGTTCCACATACAGAGAGACAGGGAGAGCGCTCAGTATCTGGATCTTATCCTTGTCCCAGTTCTTCTGTAGTTGACATCACAGGGGCCAACAGAGACATTTATATTGCCCTTTAAATATTTGACATGACTTGAAGTGTAGGTAGGCCATCAGTAAAATGTCACAGGAACACAATACTTTATTTTATGCATTTAACATTTAAATAATTTCAAGTTATTGAAATGTTTTATTCTATATCAAGCTGTTGCAGAAGCATTATAAGCTGTCCACTTTACTCTCGCTAGTGAATAGTGATCTTCGATACCAATGGTGAATCATATTATGTCAAGTTCCAGTCGTTTATGACTACAAAAGACAGTATTACAACAGTGGTGCAAGCCTTTGGCATTTTCCCCTACATGTTGGTCAAGGCCACGTTTGGTATTTTGATAAGACAGTTGTAAAATGCCGGTAAACTCTTAAACTCAGTTGAAAGTTGCCTATCATACAGAAATCCCTTAAATGACATTCATTTGCTACTGCTTTTAAATAGTGACGAGGTGTCAGATTCATGGCCTCTGTGTGGCTTGTAAGCAGAAGTGACTTGGGTGAGATCATAAAACTTAATGAACTTCTCGGCCACAGGAGGTGTCTGCAGGGGCAGGAGAAGGGCCCTCGTGGCTGCCTAGCCTACTTGAGGTATTCTTTATGCCTGTCGAGAAGAAAGTGGGAAAGTGAGAGAGTGATTGTGTATGAGGGGGAACATGATCACTGGATGTTTTAGCTCTATGTAACGATGTGTGAGCAACTGTGAGTATACTGTATGTTTTATACTGTATGAGTGTGCATCATAGATTAATCCATGCATTAGTATCAACACACACGATATGCATGTATCCCTACACGCTTTCAGATCTAAACCCCACCTGTAGGACTTATCTCTGTGGGCACATGTTGGATTACTTTTGACATTTTTACATTTTATATGACATTAAATATCTAATTAATTATGCATGAGAAATAGAGTCTCTAAGTATGCTAATTATTTAAATGAGCTTGTTTACTATTCCAGTTGTTGTAATCTTCTTTAATCCCTTTGATGGTCTTTGTTTCAATGTCATTTTCCACAAGAACTAAACCAGTAAATAATATACTGTACTTCTGTGCTACTTTGTTTGAGCACTCAATTTGGAAAAGCCTGTGTGTAGCAATGCTTCTGGTTGTACATTTTCTCTATCCCAGTCCCTCTGATCAGTATGTGTTTTGTGTGCTGTGTGAAGTATGGGGTAGCTGTAAAGTCTTTGTTTTTACTATTGAGAATTTAAATCCAGTTTTAGTTTGGAATTGAGATGTGTGTGTGTGTGTGTGTGTTTGGACATATGGACATTATTGATCTCATTTTAATCAGATAATCCAGTGCTTTAGTTAGTTATACTGTATGAATAGATACATAATATCATTGTATCAGTAGTTTCATAATACAATTAAATGCAATTAGTACAATGTACATGTAAGGAGAGAGAAATCTTTGAAAATATAAAATGCTTATTATTATTCTTGGATCACATTGTACCAGCTGTAAATAGAAACAGGCTAAATCAAACCTGAAGTGTTTGTATTGTAGCCATGTAAACAATGACAGCAAACATACTTGGATTTACAACTGTTTGAAGAGGTAATTGATGATGTGTGTGTCTGTCTGTGTGTGTATGTGCATATATCTCTGTGTGTGAGAGAGTGTGTCTGTGTGCGTGTGTGTGTATCTGTGTGAGTGTGTGTGTGGTTATTCTGCGGTTTGGAGTCACATCCTTCCCCCTCTTAGCCATTGACAGAGCTCAGCTGGTCTGGTGGCCTTCTTAACCAAACTGTTTTTCTCTCCCACTGTGGGTCATTCACATGCCCCCGTGGCATCATATAGAGGGATTGTTTGCTCCTTTCATGTCTGTTCACTGGCACATAATCTCAATGTCATTTAGCCACCCAATGATCCCATCCGGGGAAAACCATATCCAACCATGAATTTGACAGAAGTGCAGCAAACAAATATGGCTGTAACTACTTAATGTTTACAGGATATGCTTCAATACTGTGCAGAACATTCATTTTTTTTACATTCACATGTATGTTAGAAGTAAGAAGGCCATTTTAACTCACCTAGAATCTCAGAAACTCACTAGGGAACTTGGGGCGGGGGGGGGGGTGGGGGGGGGTGCTCAGTAGCCCGTGTTGTGTGGTTGGGAAAGAAAGTACGATGCACTTGACTGGTGAACAGACTATTTGTAGTGTTCAGAGGAATTTTGGCACTCTTCTTACTCTTATTGTAGACCCAGAGCAGATTTCCTCATCGCTAATGCCCTAGAAATATTAATTCACTTTGATATGCTAATTAGGGGGCATTATGCAAGAAATTAGATTAAGTGGCAGCATGAAGTCATTTGCCTGTCAGTAAATTGAGTGTTTTTAGCAGGAGGGGTTTGTTTTTTCACTTTCTCTTGTTTTTGCATTTCAATGAGCTGAATGTGAGATATTGCTGAAACTGTTACAATTCTTTACCTTTTTATTGTCCATTGTTTATTTTCTCTCTCACTCATCATGTTTGATACCAGCAATCTGCAAATGATGACACGTGTTTGTTCTTCGACACATTCCTTTTGTCCACACCTCTTCTGAATTGTGCCCAGCATGTCAGAGGTAGATAAAGAAAAGTAAACTCTAAAAAGATACATTTGCAGATTTTTTTTTTTACTGTAGCTTGAGAAAGATACAGTGCATTGGGCATGAGATCTCAGTGCTAATCAGATGGGTTTTGCAGTAGTTTCTCTGTGCTGGGTTTGTTTTCTCTCCTCTCCTCTCTCTCTTGCCCTGGAAGCGAGGCTCGCATCAGCAGCGGGAGCAGCAAGAATAACAAAGGTGAAAGATTACCTCCATATGGTATTTCTGACCAGGAAAAGGAAAGGTTCTGCAAAAGCACTCCTCTTTGATGTGAGGTTTAATCAATAGAAAGAGATTACAGAAAACTATTACAGGCTAAATCACAGCGCGCCACAGAGGCTTAGTCCTCTCCACAGCTCTCTCAGCTGCACTGCACTCCTCCTGGCTGTGTATTGACTTGTTGTTTTCCTGACCTTTGACTCATCAAGTTCAGAAATGGGAGGTCTGGTCTGGAGAGGTAGGAGATTGCAGGAGGCTCAGGCTGATAAATGCCCAGATCCAGTGTGTAGAGCAGTGGATTAGAAAGACTAGTTACAGTATCTGACTAGGGGGGTAGGGTTAGCCGACATGTTAGCCTCCTCATACTGCTGATACCACTGCTGAACATGCCACAGTATTTGTCTGTTAGTTCATCTATGTGCATGCTGTGGTTATGAACAGTGGACTGGCTGAGTAACTTTCAGATTGAGGTTGTAATTAACCACGTGCAAGGCTGACTAAAAGCATTACCTTGAGTAAATATAGTTAGGATTGAGGGTGTAAACGTTTGTCAAACCTTTAGGGAACATTCATTTTAAAGCTCCCTGACAAAGAGTTAATGAGACCCCTAAATCTAGTTTATTGTTAATTTGACATGCCATTATGATTATTATGAATATTATGATTATAGTTATATTAAATTGAGAAAACAATGAAGTTAACAGTGTTACAATCCTTACCATGGCCCAAGATCAAAAGTCAATATTTGTGAAGACTGCCTTGTTCTTTACCCTTTGCTTTTTATAGTGTTGATTTGTGCAAAATATCACAGTCAATGTATGCCGTTGAACAGAAATCCATTCAACAGACAGACAATTGACTTTTGGATGCTTTTTGTTCGAGAGTGCCTCAGTGATGCGGCTGCAGCGACTAGATAGCGCTCGGCAGAATGGCTCGCTCACAGCTGGGTTCCTGGCCGTCTCAATGGCAGGGCTACTTGTGCTTCCTCTGCAGCGGGTAGGGGATTGGGAAGATGGGGAGGTTATCTAAGCAGCTCCCAAATCCCCTGCTTTCTCCTAACAGCAGAGAAAAAAAGCATATGATAAAGAGAGAAAATAGAAAAAGTGGGGTGCGTATCAGTATCCATGGGGAAGGAAATCTGGAATGTCATATGTTCACATTCTCCCAGTATTTGTCGTATTTTGTTTTCCCGACTGCAACAGTATAACAGCACCTGAATCTGATTCTGATCTGAATGAGGTGCTTTGATACGATAACCTGCTGGTGCTGATGACCCTCCGTATGTACTCACACAGACCCCATCTTATGCTTGCCTCTCTCGCTACCTCTTCTATAGCTGGAAGCGTTTTCTGTGGGCTCCTGTGCGAACAGCAGCCCATAATTGTATTTTTGCCCATACATTATACCAATTAGTCTTTATGGCAACTGGCATAAAAATGTGCATCCTCCAACAATATTTTAGTAGGTTAATTGCAACATTTCTCAATTCTACAGTTGGTGAAATAGTTATCTTCAGGCGGTGGCAGCCAGGAGAGGCTGCTCGGGATGCAAAAGGGAAAGCTTGATTGAAACGTTTGACATCGGTAAAGCTTGGAGCAGCATTGCCCTTGCTTGCTTTCTGTGCACTCCATTATCCTCAGTGTTCTGGTCCCTCTCTCAGCTAACCAAACAGAGTATCCCACCTGAACCAACATGCTGCTGAAGCGTGATGAATAATAGAAAAGAAAATTAGAATAAATCTCTCAGATCCTCCTCAGCATTGTTCGGCCTCATCCATCAGGAAGAAAGGCTCCTCCCACATTGACCCAGTCTGGGTATCAATGACATTGTCTTATATTTGCTAATCTCATTTAATAAATGTGGTCCCTGCACCCCCACCCCCAACTCTGGAGATGAGCTCATGTTTCATTTAATTACTTTCTACCTCAGATCGTTCGGTTTGCTCCATTCTTTGTTATTCAAGAAAATACAGTGAATATGAACATGTAGAATATTACCTCATAGACAGAATTCTGTTATTGGAATTTCATTGGACTTTATTAATTCAGTTGGCTTCAAAACTTTTTTTGTTGTCAATGGGAATAAGTTTGTCTGTCGTGTTAGTTAATTCAAGATGTTCAACCCCTGTATAACTGATCATAATCTATTTTTTTAACACACTTATTTCCCTGTGATCATTGCATATAGCTAGGCCCTCCTCTCCAGTGGTCAGATGTCATAATGTTTTCCCCATGGGCCACCTGGTGCTTTATGTTCATGTTGGAGACATTTTTTGCAACATGGAGGTAGCTTGTTCCCCATCAGGGCCCTGGCATCTGTTAGCGAGGCGTCTCCTCTAATATATTACTGTAGTTGTGCGCCCTTCAGACCAGAAAGAGACCGGCTGATGAATTCAATATCACCTTTGACTTGTCAGCTATTCTTTGCAGGTTAACCAAATTGTGCTAAGTATGAAACATTACATTTACATTCAATGAAGTGAATGTTAAGCCAGCCACAGCTGTTTTCAATATTTTATGCTTTTCCCCTGACATGTATATGACATAAGTACAATTTGTGATGTGTTGTCATCAATAATTTTGTCAGAAAGCATAAAAGCTTGAAAAGCCATCCAACCACAGCAAAATATAAAATTACCATTTACCCATGCTCACCTCGCTGGACGGTTCCTGTCAGATATAGATTGAACAGCGAGTAATTCTGTTAAATCAATTAGTTTTATGTTTATTTATTGATGTTGTCATAAGTATACATTAGTATGCCAGATTTGTGTTGGTACTATTCAGTTCAAGCCCATTGAGGAATAGTCTGAATGTATCTTATGGAGCGATAAGTGATATTGATTGAGTAAGAGCTAATCACAGATCAGGTCAGGTAACAGAGACACTGGACCAATGCAATGGGCAGACTGTTACACAGTAATAAGAATGATACAACTAGAAACAGAGCAAAGGTTTGGTTACCGGATGTTTCCTATAGAGTTTCTTTATCTGAGTCCAATCCTGGTCTTAATGTTTTAACGCAGTATCATTAGATGGTGGAACAATATTTCCATAGAGTGTTATTAGTATAAAGAGTGTCAGATGGAGCGACTGGTACAAAGCAAGTCCTCTCTTGGTAATGATACTGCTATTTATAGGTCCCCATTTCATTAGCTCCAGTGTTTCAGAGAATATATTTTCTCATGGGGCAATAGATGCCTGATGTTCATCTACTCCCCATACACATTAAATGTGGACAACCAACATGCCAGAATGTTTTTTAGTAAAGAGGGGCCCCTCTGCTATTACAGGAAATATATTTAGATTTGATTTGTTTTGGTGTTGATCTATTCTATGATTGACTGACTCATCTTTAGAGGTTTGATGATACACATCATATTATCCATGTAATACAGTAACAGGGTATAGTGAATGGAACTCTTACAGGTGATCATTTTTCCTTCAGAGAAGTGTTGGCATTTTCAATTTCATCTAGATTATTAGATTTACCGATTTTATTTGAACAGTTCTAACATTTGAACATTGCAAGGCTCCAAATCATTATCCGTGTTATCACACACATACTGTACAATGTTGAATAACGTTATGTAGCTATTATAGAAAACAGAACGATGTGTTATTGTTGTCTATTTCTGCCCTCATCACATGTATTGTTTTCACAAAAGGTGTTTTCTAAAGTTCTCTCCTTATTTGTTCATCTGAAATGGAATCCCTTCTTCTATTGTTCCACAAGCCATTGTTCTACACGGTTCATACATTAGAATGATATATTGAAGGCAGAAATGGGAAAAAGACTGCAATGCAATGAAAATTTAATCAGCGTCTTCTGCTGCTTTAATAAGGCAAATAATTCTTATTGGCTGCTGTGTTAAGATTTCTAATATTTAATTCATACCAAACCTTGCATTATTCTGCCCCTGCCCTGACAAGCCCCACTCTGCTGCCTGCCAAAAGGCAACATTAAAAACTTAAAAGCAGATGTAAATGTCTGAAGGCATCTGGATGGCCAGTTTTGAAGTCATCACTAAATGGTACTACCTTGCATTATTAACTATTATTAGGGACAGAGATTGTTTATCAATTGATAGTCTTTTTTTACTTAACATTAAAATGAGAATAGAACATTTTGAAAATTTGCCAGGTCAGATGGAACATAGCATCAATCATTTCACTGAAACTCCTTGATGGCCTCGTATTTGTGTTTTTAAAGGCAACTTATTGGCTCCTGGTGTTGAACACAGAGAAACCTTATATTATTGAGTGATTCAGAATTACTATCTTTACTCCTAAAACAATATACAAGGGACTGAAAAGCCCTTCCACTTCTATCGTCATATTTTCTTATTGGTTGGTGAATGTATAAGACTACTCTAAATGTACCTTTCCTTCTCTTCCTTGAAGTTCATTTTTGTGGGCTGAAGCAACGGAAAGATGGCAAGTGGCCAAAGGCTAGGTGATGGCTCATGTTAAAGTGAAACGGCAGGTCCTGTTTTCCTCTCTTGGTGAAATGGCTTAATTGGTGTCAGAGCCCCAGGGATAAAGGCCTCTTGCTCTGAACATAGCCACACCGTCATAGTCTTCCCTCAGCCAGGACAAGCGGGTAACGTCTGGTGGTGAATGAGGACTAAGCCGTGCCATAACAATATGCAGTGATGTTTGGGATGACAGAAATTAATACGCGCTTGCTCCCAGAAAGTCATGATTAATGACGGCGAGTAGGGGAACGCTGTCCCTCCTCTTACTCCACTTTGATGGGGATTGAAAAGCGAAAGAGGCTGGTTTCTCTTCTCTTTAGAAAGTGGATGTCACCCAGAGTACATTACTGCTGTTTTTCTTTCCCCTTTTTCCTCAAAAGGAATGCGGTGGGGGATTGGATGGTCCCTCCTAATGAATTTAGGATGGCTCCGCTACCCTGATTTGGGAGTTGACCCATCCTGTCCAGTAGCAAGCTGGTGGGAGTACTCAGTCTTCCTTGGAGTTATCGCTGTTAGGAACTACGTGGGAAAGGAAAAGCACCTACTGATATAGATAATTACTAATATTACAACATAACAGTTATTGACAAATGTATGTTTCATTTGATTATCAGATTCTCTTATTAACATCTTTACTACATGTCTATAGATATTATAAACCAGTTAATGACATGCTGGCAACCTATATCCATATATCAAAATGATTTAGGGTGTCTGTGCACTTGGAAAAAGAACAGAAAACTAAAATAAGATATATTCAATGTTGTGAAAAAAGAACGATGACAATGTGCTTTTTCATAGTATCTGTGTTTTTGAAATTATCAACATAAATTTTATTTAAAGGTCCGATGCAGCCATTTTTATCTCAAATAATTTCTTGGTAACAATTGTGTATCTTACTGTGATTGTTTTCAATTAAAATGGTTTTTAAAAATTGGTTCTTAGCAAAGAACATTTTCTCAAACAAAAATGTAGCTAGTACTGTCATGGATAGGTCTGAGTGGGTAGGTAAAAACAGAAAACTAGCTGTTATTGGCAAAGAGTACGAACTAAAGGTCAACCGATTAATCGGAATGGCCAATTAATTAGGGCCGATTTCAAGTTTTCATAACAATCGGAAATCGGTATTTTTTTTTACATCTTTATTTAACTAGGCAATTCAGTTAAGAACACATTCTTATTTTCAATGACGACCTAGGAACGGTGGGATAACTGCCTTGTTCAGGGGCAGAATGACAGATTGTCAGCTCGGGGATTCAATCTTGCAACCTTACAGTTAACTAGTCCAACGCTCTAACCACCTGCCTCTCATTGCACTCCACGAGGAGCCTGCCTTTTACGCGAATGCAGTAAGAAGCCAAAGTAAGTTGCTATCTGGCATTAAACTTATCTTATAAAAAACAATCAATCATTCAATCAATCAATCAATCATAATCACTAGTTAACTACACATGGTTGATGATATTACTAGTTTATCTAGCGTGTCCTGCGTTGCATATAATCGATGTGGTGCACTTTCGCGAAAAAGGACTGTCTTTGCTCCAACGTGTACCTAACCATAAACATCAATGCCTTTCTTAAAATCAATACACAAGTATATATTTAAAAAAAATGCATATTTAATTAATATTGCCTGCTAACATGAATTTCTTTTAACTAGGTAAATTGTTGGTATATGTAGCAGTTTGGGCCGCCTGCCTCTTTGCGAACTAATTTCCCAGAATTTTACGTAATTATGACATAACATTGAAGGTTGTACAATGTAACAGCAATATTTAGACTTCGGGATACCACCCGTTAGATAAAATACGGAACAGTTCCGTATTTCACTGAAATAATAAATGTTTTGTTTTCGAAATGATAGTTTCCGTATTCGACCACATTAATGACCAAAGGCTCGTATTTCTGTGTGTTATTATGTTTTAATTAAGTCTATGATTTGATAGAGCAGTCTGACTGAGCGGTGGTAGGTAGCAGCAGGCTCATAAGCATTCATTCAAACTGCAATTTCGTGATTTGCCAGCAGCTCTTCGCTGTGCTTCAAGCATTGAGCTGTTTATGACTTCAAGCCTATCAACTCCCGAGATTAGGCTGGTGTAACCAATGTGAAATGGCTAGCTAGTTAGCAGGGTGCGCGCTAATAGCGTTTCAAACGTCACTCGCTCTGAGACTTGGAGTAGTTGTTCCCCTTGCTCTGCAAGGGCCGCGGATTTTGTAGAGCGATGGGGTAACGATGCTTCGAGAGTGGCTGTTGTCGATGTGTTCCTGGTTCGAGCCCAGGTAGGGTCAAGGAGAGGGACGGAAGCTATACTGTTACACTGGCAATACTAAAGTGCCTATAAGAACATCCAATAGTCAAAGGTATATGAAATACAAATGGTATAGAGAGAAATAGTCCTATAAATACTATATTAACTACAACCCAAAACCTCTTACCTTGGAATATTGAAGTCTCATGTTAAAAGGAACCACCAGCTTTCATATGTTCTCATGTTCTGAGCAAGGAACTGAAACGTTAGCTTTTTTACCTGGCACATATTGCATTTTACTTTCTTCTCCAACACTTTGTTTTTGCATTATTTAAAGCAAATTGAACATGTTTCATTATTTATTTGAGGCTAAATGGATTTTATTGATGTATTATATTAAGTTAAAATAAGTGTTCATTCAGTATTGTTGTAATTGTCATTATTACAAAAAACAAAATAATTGTTTGATTAATCGCTATCGGCTTTTTTTGGTCCTCCAATAATCGGTATCGGCGTTGAAAAATCATAATTGGGCGACCTCTAGTACGAACTGTCTTTCTTGTTGGTCTATTCACTTTTTTACTGCCAGAACTCCATCCTGCCAAAACAGGTTGAAATTTCAAGCGGTCCTTTCAAACAGCTCATACACTAGAATGCCATTATCAACACTTTCACAATTGGACAGTATCATTCCAACCTCATAGTGTGGAAATATATATAAAACACAGGAAATCACGTTTTTGACTGCACTGGGCCTTTAACATCTTCAACATTGAGGCTTTTCTGAAAGTGAACGATTCAAGGCCCAATGTGTGAACACAATGAACTGATGTACAGTAGCCATGATATGAGTATCTGTTGTGTCCTAGCAGGAGACATATTAATATTTAGCCATAGAGATCCCCAGACCCTTCTTTTCAGGCTTTACTTTCACTAATGTCTTTTCCACCTTCCCAGGTATTTCATTTCTACGTAATGTGGAATTAAAGCATGCATTAGGATGATACCAGGCACCTTGTAACCGATTTCTAAGGACACGTGTCTCTGCACAAATTCAAAAAGCAAGTTTTGACAACGGACATTTTGCTGACACAGAGTATTTCTCTCACTTCTGCTTCTCAAATAAACACTAGCTCTTTCAGAATGATTGATACATATTTAGGTAGCCTTTTTCCCCTCGTACTACTGTGGAAGGTAGGAGTTTATGCAAGCAGCAGAAATATCAACGTTTTAAACAGTCAATCACTAAGCCTCATAACGGTCTGTCTCTGCTCTCAGATGGGTGTGTAGGAAGACAATGTCAGCTTTTATTTTGGTTCTCAGTTATCTGAACAGTTACTGTCTCACCATTCATCATTTCAGTTGTTTCCTGTTGATGATTTGTACTGCAGTGTACTAAGACTCAAAGCCCACATCAACAAGATCTCATAAAGTCATTGAATGAGCATAGTTGCAGGGTTTGTTGACTATTTCAACTTTGGCACAGTAACTGAAAGGTAGTTGGATTGAATCCCTGAGCAGACAAGGAAAAAATATGTTGTTCTGCCCCTGAGTAAGGCAGTTAACCCACTGTTCCCCGGGCGCCGAAGATGTGGATGTCGATTAAGGCAGCCCCCCCGCACCTCTGATTCAGAGGGGTTGGGTTAAATGCGGAAGACACATTTCAGTTGAATGCATTCAAGTTGTACAACTGACTAGGTATCCCCCTTTACCTTTCAATATAGTAAGTTGCTGCACATGTCAGTCTGTATTTTGTACAGTAATGTCCTCAATTTGCTTTTGGACTTTGAAGATAATTATGTAAATTGAGAGGTCTCCCATGCAAGGGTAAACATAGCTGTGTTAGGACAGAAGGCGTGGTTCCCCTCTTTCTCTAAATACTGAAAAATAGACCCTAACATCATGTGTGTGTGCATGTGCGCAAGTCAGCCAGCCTGTCAGGTCCCGGTGTGAAGGCTTGGTTCGAGGGCGCTTGGTGCCTCTGTCTGTAAGTATGCCGAGCATTGCCTGGCCTCCCGGGTGCTGAAGGAGAGCATGGAGTGGCAGAGTTAATTTATTTAATGACTGAGCGTCTTATATCTCCCGAGCCCTGATTAGAATCCTTGCTTGATGAGAGAAGCGATAGAGTGGTGTGCACCAGCCTCATGCACGTAGACCCACAGGCTCCGATTCCTCCACCCTCTCTCCTCCCCACCCCCACTCTATCTGTCTCCGCCGCTTTCTCCAAACCTTCAGTAAAGATCAGAAACAAGGCTTAGGGAAAAACCATTCCATAGAGTGAGGTGTTTTACAATTCTTGGCTGTACACCTGTGATAATTTTGTAGTGTACCTCATCTATAATTTAGTATGGTGAGCTAAAGCGAGCGATGCTGGGAAATCCGAGTGAGGAGTAATTGTGATTAGTTGTGTGATCAAGATGAAGATCTGTATGAACGTGGGAAAGCCAAACAGTGTGTGTCACTTTGGCAGCAGTGGCTGTCAGCAGTGGGGGAGCTGCGGTTGTAAAAAACCATGCCCTCGCTCTCTGCCAGCATGTCTCTTGTGGAGCCAAAGCACTGCCCTGTAGATCTGGACTGGCTGTGGGAGGGAATGCAAAAACACTGAGGACTGTGGAAATAAGTGCTTAGAGCCCTAATTGTGAACGGGTTGAAGTAATGACATACTTCTCCGAGCTATCATGACTAAAGAGGTGAGAGAGAGGGGGAGAGAGGTGAGAGAGAGGGTTAGAGAAGTGGCGTAGAGGGAGAAAATACTCCCTGCTTCTAACATTTCCATAAGCCATCATCAGTAATGCAGCAGCAGCCTCACAAACCAGAAATGATTTCTTCAGACATTGCTGTCAAGTCTTGTTCAAATAGGAGCCTCACATTTGAATAACAGCCGACATTTTGAATTAATTAATCAGACAAGATAGTCTAGGCCTTTTCTCATTACTCTACGGGTCAGGCTGGGGAAGATATATGCGCTGGTGATGATATACTTGTCTTTAATAGTGATTTATGGAGATTTTGGATTGTACTCGATTTGTCAAAGGGCCTGGTAGCAGAAAAAAATAGGGCAGTACATATTTCATTACCTAATCTTTGATTGATTCCATGATGCTAAAATATATAATCTTGTTGTTTAGGTGCATGGAAATCCCCTGTTAAGGCTGCAGCCTGGCATCAAGAGCAGAAATACACACGCATGCACACTTGCACACACACACACACACACACACACGCCATTTTAATCTCTTCATAGACCTTTCCCATTTTACTTTTCCTATGCAATTAAGCAAGGGCTGTAAATTACAACTGTGCAGTACTTTAATTATCACAGTGTTAAAATAGAGTTCCTGTCTTTGAGAGGATTTCATTAACTTACTGACTATCCTGTGTGTGCTCATTTTTTTATTCCATAATCATAAGATTAATTTGATTTACATGACGTAGTTGTAGGTACATGTATGTAATGACACAGCCAGCCTATGACACAGGGCTATTCTGGCAAGTGAAAGATAAGCACCTATCCTAAAATAGAGACAACATATTCATGTCAGTTTCCAAAGTCAACAACGATCTTGACATTTGCTGACAGTCTTGTGTTAAACTATTTTGGCTTTCAAGTTGTAATGTAAAGTAAGTTAAATATTTAATTTAGGTGTGAATCCAATACATAATTGTTTAATAACATGCATCCTTTCTTGTTTTTTACTAGCCACAACAACTTCTCCACATATATTTTTTCTAATTCTTGAAAATTATCATTCTTTTCTATTTACATAAAGCCACCGTGTTTGACCAGGCTGTAAGCCAAGAACAGTTCACATAGTGGAATGAAATGCCTATTACTTACTACCTACTCTGTTTATTGCTCTTAGAGACTTGAGTTTGTGGTTTCAGATTGATGTACAGCAATGTTCAAGCTGGCTGTATATGTCTGGTGTGTGTGTGTGTGCATGTGTGTGCCTGCTACCTTGCTTTGGGCATGTGTTGTTAAGAGTGTGTGAGGGTGAGACTGCAGTATGTTCTGTTTATAATTCTCTACATGGGTATGACTTTACAGACGTGTAATTGAGCATGGGCCTATACTTATGAGGGTAAAGGTGTTTGTACAACCCAGAGGTGCAGAGAGACAGATGATCTTCACCTGCTAGAGCTGCTCAATACTACTATTCAACAATGACTGAGGCTATATAACACACAAACATTCTTGTGTTGATTATTGTCTCTAAGCCTTACATTGGTGGAACATGTCAATGTGTCTTTGACTCAATTTATTTAGCACAAACCTGTCATTTTTGTGGTTTTGATGGTTGGATATAAGACATACCGGGGTGTGGGTTGTGGATAAGTCATTAAAAACTGTGTCACCTCCTCACTGGCCATTTGGCTCATTTGACAGGACTTGTGAGAGCACTACAGTGTACATGTGTGTGTGTGTGTGTGTGTGTGTGTGGTGCACACGGGCATGTGTGTGTCAGAATGGTATGAGCTGTTGCCATTCTAGTGTGCAGGCAGCCCATCACAAAATGCACCACCGACCATTGTGACAAAACATTCAAATAAATTGCTGTCAGGCTGCCGAAACACCAAGTGCAGCGATTTTTATCTGACGTGTAGAAGACCCAGACATGCAGTCGTGACAAGTAATGCTGGTGCACCTGTGAGAGACTGACGATAAAAATCAGGATATGCCTGATCCTCGGCATAACAATACCTATCATTACTTGATATTATTACTCTTCCTGAAGAGAGAGCTCAAGATGGAGAGATATGTGAAATGTGGCAGCGAATTTAAATCCTGGCTAATGAATGCACTGCATTTTTTTTTTTACTGCACAATTCATTATACAGTAAAATGCAGGACTACTGATATTGAGCTGTCAATTCTTTTTGCATTATAAATATATGTAATTAGTTTCAACTCCCCTTTCTTTGAATTGCAAAATTGGGAACAATGGGTTTACTTTTTGGACAATTCTGATAGTGATTTATAAACATTATGTTTTACTCATAGGTCTCCAGTGCTTTAAATTTACGCTATAACAATTTTAGTTAACCTTAGAATGAGAAAAAGCTCTCCAGAAAACCAGAGATGGAGGACACATTGTTGAATCTGACATCCATCCTACTCAGCATTGTTATGTTCTACCTTATATGTTGTTAATGAGGAATAGGCCCTCATTATGATTTTAAGGATGAGAGAGGAAAGCTTTTAATTAATGATATGTAAATGGTTCTGAATTGATTATGTTAGAATATCAAGAGAGATGAGTAGAAGCTGTGGTGTAATATATTTTAATTAAGAATTAATTAAAAATGATGGCAATTTTAAAGAGCCTCACAGAAAATAGTGGAATTTACTCTCTGTCAGAAGTAAATTAGCCTTTGATTAAATAAACGAGCACATACTGTATTTATAGAAGAGTTATTTTTAAACTTTGCCAGGAAGAATTCAAAAAGAATTACCATCCAGTGGTGGACCAGTAACTGAGTTTGCCATGGGTTAATTGTGATTTATCCCAATTATAATTGATTCGATTTCCTTGATTTGTGTCAGTTTATAGATCAATAAAACTGTATTTCATTTCATGTATTCAGTGCCTGAAATTACATTGTGCATAATAAAAGCAATTACAGTGCATACAATGGCATCACACTAAAACATTGTATATGTATTACATACTGTATATACACATTATTATCATATATGACAAGTAAATTATAAACCACAAAAAAAATCACATTTTTTTGGGGGGGAGGGGGTCATACAATTTCTGTAAAAAGATTAGTTGTGACTAGTGTGAAAACATAGGTAACCTCTTTAATAGTCATCTGCTTTCTTTTATTCTTTGGAGAAGAGATAAACATTTGAGAACTTAGATGCACTTATCGTGTGCAGTAGTTTAACAAGGCAGCACAGGCCTTTGTTCTCTGCTAATACTAGCATGCATGCTCTTTGCGATACTCTGTGATCAATGGCAAAGAGGCTGGTATCACAGCAGTTGGAGCAGGCATAGCTTGGGGGGAGGGGAGGGGGGTCCCTGGTGGTTCATTTTGATTGGAGCACAGAGTTTTGTGTTGAAAGGCCAGGGAGAGACAGGCTGTTGGAACCAAATCCCCCATGATCAGTTAGAGCTTTGCAACAAAAACACCTTGATATTCCGAGAGAACATTTTGCTAAGGAAAAGAATGAAATTAAATGAGCTATCTGAAAACAGAAAACAGAAACAAAGAAATGGATTTAAACGACTTGTGAATGTTTGTGTGTTTACACTGTATGAATGTGTGCGCTGTGTAGTGTATTGGGTGGATTGGTTGAGTATACTTATGTAGAACTTCACCAGAATATGTTATAGTGTATAGCAGGGGTGTCAAACTCCACGGTGGGCCTAGTATCTGCAGGTTTTTGTTTTTTCCTTTCAATAAAGCCCTAGACAACCAGGTGTGGGGAGTTCCTAACTAATTAGTGATGATAATTCATCACTCAAGTACAAGGGAGGAGTGAAAACCTGCAGACACTCGGCCCACTGTGGAATGAGTTTGACACCTGTGGTGTATAGCCTCTATGGTGAGGCTATATTGCTTTTTGCAACAGTCCTGAAGTATTTATTTGTCATTCTCAGTTTTCAGTATTCAAAAGGCAAATATATGGATATTGAGGTGAAATATGCTGTTAGCTGAGTAGTGCTGTTAACAAGCATAGTGAGACAGCAGGCAACAGTACAGTATCTTTCCACAGAGAGAGAGAGCATAGGGGATATGGGTTTGTGATGGGAGGAGAGGAGGGCTGTGATGGGAGGAGAGGAGGGCTGGGATGGGAGGAGAGGAGGGCTGTGATGGGAGGAGAGGAGGGCTGTGATGGGAGGAGAGGAGGGCTGTGATGGGAGGAGAGGAGGGAGGGCTGTGATGGGAGGAGAGGAGGGCTGTGATGGGAGGAGAGGAGGGCTGTGATGGGAGGAGAGGAGGGCTGTGATGGGGTAATGAACCAGTTATGGGAGGCAGTGTGTACATGGTGGCTAAGAGGGGATGGGATGGTAAAAAGGGTATCAGTCCTACTCCACCATAACCCCCTCTACACACACACACACACACACACACACACACACACACACACACACACACACACACACACACACACACACACACACACACACACACACACACACACACACACACACACACACACACACACACACACACACACACACACTCAGCCAATGGCTGGCAAAGCCTCTCTCTTCTTTTTGACACCTGCAACCAGTTGCAATACATCACTGTCAGGATCGCTTTCACCACCCATCTGCATTTGCACGTTAGTTACCCATGGAGGCCCTCGTCAAAAAAGTTGAGCAGTCCTGACACAAGCTCCCTGGTGGGAACATGAAAGGTGATGCGATGTTGGGAGGTGTCATGGCGGGTGTCACTGCTGGCTGCACTCTCTCCCAACACAAACCTGATTAATACTGAAGGCAAAAATGGATTGTTAGCTCATTGGCTGTTAATGCACAAATACCACACCATTCACCTTCTATGTTTAATACTGAACGTATCGCATGAATATCTGGGCTTTGTTTCTTGATTTCCATCTTCCATATAGCTGATATAGGCAGAGATGTAACGTTGTACCCCTGCACATCGACTCGGTACTGGTACACCGTGTATATTGTCAAGTTATCGTTACTCATTGTGTATTTATTATTACTTTTGTTATACTTTTCTATTATTTCTCCATGCTCTTTGTCTCTGCATTATTGGGAGGGGCCATCAGTAAGCATTTCGCTGTCTACACCTGTTGTTTACGAAGCATGTGACAAATACAATTTGATTTGATTTGAAAAGAGATTGCATCACCCTTCCATAGCATATTTCCATCGGCAGGAATCATAAATGGAGTATAATACTGAAATAGTTCATGAGTATGAGGTAGTCTAAGTTGAAGTTCAGATTCATTGGCCCTGTATTAGTGGCTCCTGTATTGTCTGCAAGGTTGTGAAATTGGCTGTGAGTCTGGTCATTGAGGAGGAAGTGACTGCATGGCGCCTCCAGTGTGAGTGAGCTCACTGTGGCGTGGTGGGGGTAGTAGTAGTCGTCTGACAGTGCCACTGTTAGCTAGCGGTCGGTGAGTGGAGCGGCGGCTCCGGCCCCGATGGAGGGGGGTCAGCGGCTGAACTCCCTGATGGGAGCCAGAACATGAAACAATGCCTGGGTAACGTCTGGTGGGTGAGCTGCACAGAATTACAAGCGAGGGAGCGGGCCTGCTGAGGCAATTACAGCCTAATGGGGTCATTTGGAAGGCAATTGCCAGGGGTTAATGTAGTATGGAGAGATGAGGTGAGATTGAAGTGAAATTTGGGGCTAGATAATGTGTTCAAATGAAAAGGGAGCGATCAGACAAGTTGTGCATTGACGAGGTGGGAGGTTGAATTGGGGAACGAGAGCATGGGCACTTGCAGCGACACAGATGGACACAGGGCTCTATCTTTCTCTCACTAATGCACACACACACATCGTATGCCCTGGAAGCACTACCTCTCTCCCTACTGGAGGTCTTCTTCTGTTTCCCCTCTGTCTCTTCTGTCTGCCCCTTTGCTCTCTCCATGGCCTCTCCTTGTTGGCTGCTCTCTGAACAAGGGCTGCTGTGTTTCACCCCTGCTGATGAGCAGTCTACAAGGAAGTGTTATTTTACAGATGCTCACGCTGGACAATGTTTGTGTTTCAGCACTTGTGATATAATTCTGTGTATCATATGTGAGAATACCAGTTAAGATGATCATAGTGATGATCATAGTTGGATGAAAACTGTGTAATACAGCATAGGGAAGTCCTCAGTTAGAGACATGTCAAGCCCTCCTAGTATCAGTTGTGATAGAGTGGTAAGCATGTTGGAAGAAGTAGGAGAGGCACCGCAATGGATCGGGATAAAGAGGATCATTATGCGCTCTTACGTTATCCAGTTCATTACCTTAATTGCCAAACATAATCCTGTTTTGGAAGGGTGCACTGGAGCTTTGGGAACAGATCTTAGCCCAGGCTTCATCCCCTGATCCCCTGGCCGGATTTGCAGGAGGCAGCCCAATCATGCTAACGCTAAACTTTGATCAAAGCCAAACTTCCTTAAGGTCAGCCATGTGAATTCCCCTGGAGCTACTGTGTGCGCTGAAGCGAACTGCAGTATAGGAGGTTGTAGAGCACTGTGTGCCTTGCTGCTTCTGCCTGTGACCGTGCTGGATCACCGGCCAGCAATAGCATTATCATCACCTTTCAAGTCTTCAGCGTTTTTACACGATTATGCTCAACACTGGAACTTAACATCATCCATGGGTGAAGATTCTTAGAACAGTCTCTCGCCCTCTCTCTCTTCCACTCTTTCTCTCTCTCTCTCTCTCTCTTCCTCTCTCTCTCTCTCTCTCTCTCTTTATTTCTCTCTCTCTCTCTCTCTCTCTCTCTCTCTCTCTCTCTCTCTCTCTCTCTCTCGCTCTCTTTATTTCTCTCTCTCTCTCCCTCTCTCGATCCCCAGTCCCCCTTTTTTCTCTCACACTCTCCTGCCATCTCTGTGAAGTCTGCTCCTCCTCTCCCCTTCCATTCTACACAGTGTTTTGGCCTGGAGCCGGCCACTTCACTGAGGCATATTTTCCCAGACTCCCTGAAGGCTATTTTACCAGGATTCCCATTAGGTCTTAACCCATTACCAATGTTCCAAATAATTTACGGAATCATCTATTTATATGGTAATTAATTCATTTGACATGGCTTGCTCAATGCTCATGAAAGTCAGCATTTCATACCTATATCACCCATTTATTCTGTATGTACTTCATGCTTTTCTGTTAAATTTTATAACATTTGGAAAATCAAAAGAAATCAGCCAAGACCTCAGAAAAAAATTGTAGACCTCCACAAGTCTGGTTAGAAACGCCTGAAGGTACCACGTTCATCTGTACAAACAATAGTACACAAGTATAAACACCATGTAACCACGTAGCCGTTATACCGCTCAGGAAGGAGATGCGTTCTGTCTCCTAGAGATGAACGTACTTTGGTGCGAAAAGTGCAAATCAATCCCAGAACAACAGCAAAGGACCTTGTGAAGATGCTGGAGGAAACAGGTACAAAAGTATCTATTCCCACAGTGAAACGAGTCCTATATTGACAGCAAGGGGGAAGCCACTGCTCCAAAACCGCCATAAAAAAGCCAGACCAATGGTTTGCAACTGCACATGGGGACAAAGATTGTACTTTTTGGAGAGATGTCCTCTGGTGTGATGAAACAAAAATAGAACTGTTTGGCCATAATGACCATCGTTATGTTTGGAGGAAAAAGGGGGGGGGGCTTGCAGCATCATGTTGTGTGGGGTGCTTTGCTGCAGTAGGGACTGCTGCACTTCACAAAATAGATGGCATCTTGAGAAAGGACAATTATGTGGATATATTGAAGCAACATCTCAAGACATCAGTCAGGAAGTTAAAGCTTGGTCACAAATGGTTCTTCCAAATGGACAATGACCCTAAGCATACTTCCAAGGTTGTGGCAAAATGGCTTAAGGACAACAAAGTCAAGGTATTGGAGTGGCCATCACAAAGGCCTGACCTCAATCCCATAGAAAATGTATGGGCAGAACTGAATAAGCGTGTGCGAGCAAGGAGGCCTACAAACCTGACTGTTACACCAACTCTGTCAGGAGGAATGGGCCAAAATTCACCCAACTTATTGTGGGAAGCTTGTGGAAGGCTACCCAAAACATTTGCCCCAAGTTAAACAATTTAAAGGCAATACTACCAAATCCTAATTGAGTGTATTTAAACTTCTGACCCACTGGGAATGTGATGAAAGAAATAAAAGTTGAAAGAAATAAATCTCTCTACTATTATTCTGACATTTCACATTCTTAAAATAAAGTAGTTATCCTAACTGACCTAAGACAGAGCATTATTACTAGTATTTAATGTCAGGAATTGTGAAAACTGGAGTTTAACTGTATTTGGCTAAGGTGTATGTAAACTTCCGACTTCAACTGTATGGAATCATTTAGTATCCAAAAGGTGTTAAACAAATCAAAATCAAAAATATTCTTTAAAGTAGGCACCCTTTGGCATTCTTTCAACCAGCTTCATGAGGTAGTCACCTGGAATGCATTTCAATTAACAGGTGTGCCTTGTTAAAAGTTAATTTCTGGAATTTCTTTCCTTAATGTGTTTGTGCCAATCTGTTGTGTTGTGACAAGGTAGGGTTGGTATACAGAAGATAGCCTTTTTGGTGAAATACCAAGTCCATATTATGGCAAGAACAGCCCAAATAAGCAATGAGAAACCACAGTCCATCATTACTTTAAGACATGAAGGTCAATCAGTCAATCCGGAATATTTCAAGAACTTTGAAGTGCAGTTGCAAAAACCATCAAGCGCTATGATGAAACTGGCTCTCATGAGGACTGCCACAGGAAAGGAAGACCCAGTTACCTCTGCTGCAGAAGAAAAGTTAATTGGCGTTAGCATCCTCAGAAATTGGCTATTAACCTTTCTGATCTCCCCATCCCGGATCCGGGTTCGTGAATACAGACTCAAGCTCATTACCATAACGCAACGTTAACTATTCATGAAAATCGCAAATGAAATGAAATAAATATGCTAGCTCTCAAGCTTAGCCTTTTGTTAACAACACTGTCATCTCAGATTTTCAAAATATGCTTCTCAACCATTGCAAAACAAGCATTTGTGTAACAGTATTGATGGCTAACGTAGCATTTAGCATTAGCATTCAGCTGGCAACATTTACACAAAAAAACAGAAAAGCATTCAAAAAAATCATTTACCTTTGAAGAACTTCAGATGTTTTCAATGAGGAGACTCTCAGATAGCAAATGTTCAGTTTTTCCTGAAAGATTATTTGTTTAGGACAAATCGCTCCGTTTTCTGCGTCACGTTTAGCTATGAAAAAACCCCTGTATCCAGGATTGTGTAAATCTATCAGCAAGCTCATTAGCATAACACAACGTTAACTATTTATGAAAATCGCAAATGAAATGAAATAAATATGCCATCTCTCAAGCTTAGCCTTTTGTAAACAACACTGTCATCTCAGATTTTCAAAATATGCTTCTCAACCATAGGAAAACAATAATTTGTGTAAAAGTAGCTAGCTAGAGTTAGCATTTCGTGTTAGCATTTAGCGTTAGCATTAGCGTTAGCATCCAGCACGCAACATTAACAAAAACATAAAAGCCTTCAAATAAAATAATTTACCTTTGAAGAACTTCTGATGTTTTCAATGAGGATACTCTCAGTTAGATAGCAGATGCTCAGTTTTTCCAAAAAGATTCCTTGTGTATTAGAAATAGCTCCGTTTTATACATCACATTTGGCTACCAAAACAAATCCATAAATTCAGTCCTCAAAACGCAAACTTTTTTCCAAATTAACTCCATAATATCGACTGAAAACATGGCAAACGTTGTTTAGAATCAATCATCAAGGTGTTTTTCACATATCTCTTCATTGATACATCGTTCTTGGACACATGCTTTCTCCCCTGAATCAAATGGTAAAGTAGAAGCAGCTGGCAATTGCGCACCGAATTCGACGCAGGACACCAGGCGGACACTTGGAAAATGTAGTCTCTTATGGTCAATCTTCCAATGATATGCCTACAAATACGTCACAATGCTGCTAAGACCTTGGGCGAACGACAGAAAGTGTAGGCTCATTCGTTGCGCAATCACAGCCATATAAGGAGAGAATGGAAAACAGAGCTTCAGAAATTCTGCTAATTCCTGGGTGATGCATCATCTTGGTTTCGCCTGTAGAATGAGTTCTGGGGCACTTACAGACAAAATCTTTGCAGATTCTGAAACTTCAGAGTGTTTTCTTTCCAAAACTGTCAAGAATATGCATAGTCGAGCATCTTTTCGTGACAAAATATCGCGCTTAAAACGGGAACGTTTTTTATCCAAAAATGAAATAGCGCCCCTAGAGCTCTAACAGGTTAATTGCACCTCAGATTGCTGCCCAAATAAGTGCTTCACGGAGTTTGAGTAACAGACACATCTCAACATCAACTGTTCAGAGGAGACTCTGTGAATCAGGCTTTCATGGTTGAATTGTGCAAAGAAACCACTCTTAAAGGACACCACTAAGAATAAGAGACTTGCTTGGGCTAAGAAACACGAGCAATGGACATTAGACCAGTGGAAATCTGTCCTTTGGTCTGATGACTTCAAATTTGCGTTTTTTGGTATCCAACCGCCATGTCTTTGTGAGACGCAAAGTAGTTGAACAGATGATCTCCGCATGTGCAGTTCCCACCGTGAAACATGGAGGTGGAGGTGTAATGGTGTGGAGGTGCTTTGCTGGTGACGCTGTCTGGGATTTATTTAGAATTCAAGGCACACTTAACCAGCATGGCTACCATTTACATTCTGTAATGATACGCCATCCCATCTGGTTTGCGCTTAGTGGGACTATCATTTGTTTTTCAACAGGAAAATGACTCAGAACACACCTCCAGGCTGTGTAAGGGCTATTTGACCAATAAGAATAGTGATGACATGCTGCATCAGATGAGCTGGCCTCTACAATCACCCGACTTCATCCCACCAAACCGCAGAGTGAAACAAAAGCAGCCAATAAGTGCTCAGCATATGTGGGAACTCCTTCAAGACTGTTGGAAAAGCATTCCTCATGAAGCTGGTTGAGAGAATGCCAACAGTGTGCAAAGCTGTCATCAAGGAAAGGGTGGCTACTTTGAAGAATATAAAATATATTTTGATTTGTTTAACACTTTTTTGGTTACTACATGATTCTATATGTGTTATTTCATTGTTTTGATCTCTTCACTATTATTCTACAATGAAGAAAATAGTAAATATAAAGAAAAATCCTTTAATGAGTAAGTGTGTCCAAACTTTTGTCTGGTACTGTACATTTACATTATGTATGACAGAAGATTCAGTCATTCATAATTTGCACTCAAATGCCTGCAGCAGCCTGCAGCCTTTATTTGTTTAGTTGTTACTGGAATACATTAGGCTCTCTTGTCTGGTCTGTTCACAGTGTAGCCTCTCATCCATAGCACAGCCCCATGTTGAGGAGGGATTGTGTCAGCGCCATTGGGAGTACTAGTATGATGCAGCTATGTTGTCATTTCATAGTGACAAATACTCACTGGCAGACAATCAGGATGGGGGAGAGGATGGAATGGTGCCACTGACAAAGTGCCCTGACCTCTAGGGCCCCTGGTCTCCAGAGAACCAGGCACAGATTCACCTCAGGTCAGCAGTGGTGTGAACATGGTGCTCCCTCATGGAAAGCAGCTCATCCCATCGCAGGCAGACTCTGCTGGTGGAGAAGGTAGCCATCAAACCATTTGCCTATAGAGTAGGACAGAAATTGGGTATAGATGTTGTTTGAGATTTTCAATTGGTAAACGTGTAACCGTTCTGTACCTTTACCTTGTTGCATTTATGATTGTTGCATTTTAAAATACCATCACTGGTCCCCATGAAACCTTTGTACCTAGTTTGTGAACAGGCCATGAAGTAAAGCCTTTACAACTGCTACAGAAAAGGAGATGTAGAAAGCCCATGTCAACAAAGCATCCCATCAAAGCCAGGCTCTTTCCTGTTGTAATGTAGGGGAAAATCAATGCTGCAATCTTTTTATTTTTGCCTTCTCCAATCCGTAATTGAAATGGAAAATCAAATGATAATTGTTTTATCAATATTCCCTTCCTGCCCTACAAGGGTCATCGCAGAATGATCATGAGTCGGGGATATGACGAGGACAAAATGTGAAATTGAATAGCTAGGAGGCAATAAATCAGCTTTGACAACTAAGAGTGACCAGCATGTATCTGGAGCAGGCAGCTCTCCCCTCAGAATTTGTCCTAATGCTGTCCACGCTAAATTGGGAATATTCATCTCATTATGGCTGCAGTCAATATTGTCATCAAATAGTACTCTTAGAATTCATGCTGGAAGTCAAGGTCAGTTTTGGTATTATTGTTGTCATTTTGACTCTGGTATCAATACTAGAATAGAGGACAAAGCAATATGGCATACGCTGAGATGAGGGAGAAAAACTGAAGATGAAAAACAATTCCTACAATGTAAAGCATACAACATAAGTGCATTCTAGTCATAATACAAGTATGTATTACCTTCAGCTAGTTAGTTAATTAGCAAATCTAGGACTATTTGTTTTTTAAATTATGAAATAAAATGTTAGTTTTTTTTCATGCTCCACGTACACAAATAATGTATCTCTTGTCTCATAGAATGAACATGTTTTATTACCTTTTTCCATGAACGTTTCTTTCGACAGGTGGTTTAGAGGACTATGGGTAGCTTGTGGCAAACGACAGCACATTTTTCCTCCTCTCTATTATATGTCCTTAAATGAACACGTAGTGCCAGCTTTATAAGTCTTGTAAAAACTGCAGATAAAACTGTTGCAGAAAATCGAAATGCTAAATCATGTGAAGTCCCTTTCCATTGGGCTCATCCTCTTGCAAGGCATTGACAAACATATGAAATTGATTTGGTTGAAGGGTGTTAAAGAGGCGACAGGAGAATGTCACAAACAATGAATGGTCGCAGCTTGGAGGAAAATCAATGGAGGAGGTTGAAGCCGGTCTTGAGAGCAACTTGGCAGGCGCACACTGTTCCAAGAACAGATCTGTCTTCTGGCCTTGGTCGCATGATCAAAGGGAACACTTGATAGGTTTAATGAAGGGAGATACTATTCAATTGACAACAGAAATATAGATATTGCAGCACAGTGCATTTCTACTTCTGTGCAAGCCCCAGCAATGCAGTAGGCCGGATTGATAATACGTCTTAATTGGCTGCTTAGGGGAAGTTAAGAGACAGCTTTTGCTCCGCGTACACATACAGTACTGTAGCTTGTCAGTGCAGGGGCTCACAAGGCAACAGCCATCACTGCAATATTGAGGTACTATACTTTTCTATATAGTTTTTATCTATCAAATGATTTATTTTACTGATACATTGTGACAAGTTTTTATGGTGGGGTGGGTAACATGGATACTTCCCCACTTGTGCCAGTTGTAATCTATTAACCATATGGTGCCATGGTGCATTATAGCGCTTATGTTGCAGTATTACGCTCTTGTGATGTATATTGACTTGATCTTTATGGGTTTTATTATCCCAGATTCAAATCAGGACAAAAAAAAGATCCTCAGTACCTGTACATTCCCATTAGTCAGGTTAATCTCTTGACAGTGTTGATGGTAACCTGTGCAATTAAAAAAATGGTATTGGCTGAATATCATTCAAGTGGACGTTGTGACCCCCCCCCCCCCCCGTCCACGTCACCACACACACACACACACACTTAGATGGAATTGCAGTTGTAAGCCTGATGCCATATGCTACTTTCCTCTTTAGCTGGGATTATGCCATCATTATTGCTGATAAAAGCTGTTTACTGCCTTGGCTCTAACTCGATGCTCGGGGCGCTCTGAAACTGCCATTCCCTCTCCAGAATAGTTCATTTCATGCCAGCTGCTCAGGATTCAACCCTTTTGTTCAAGATTTCGCAGGTTTTAACAATGTTTATTTTCTGATTTGATTTTTTTTCTTCTAACAATAGACTTGCTTTCTCTTCCAATTGGACAGATGTTTTGACAATATTCCCTTTCCATTTCTGTTTAAGCTATATTTCAGGGGGCAATACTGTATGTTTAGTTCTGGCAGTTTGCCATCAAGCAGACTGAATTTGTTTTCAATATTAAAAAAAATACTTTTTTGTTTTTAGACCAAAATGTCTGGCATTTACATTTCAGAGATCACCAAAGATTACCCAGAAGCGCTGCACAGCCCTGTATTATCAATCAGTGTCATATCAGTCAATGCAGGTTGACAACTGTGTTAAGATAACAGCCAGTTCCCAGGACTATCAGGCCCCAATGACCTTGTGTGTCTCAAATTAATAATGAAATACCAACATGAAATCACAACCCACTGGTTCCCAGGCAGTGATGCATGCCCTATACCTGACCAGCTAAAGCCCCTCCACTCTCTTTCAGACAAGAAAAACAGGCAACTCAAACAGAATTGCAATGATTGATTTCTAAAACAGGATCACATGCTTTGATCTAGTGCAAATAATGGCTTATTCCTCTCCACAGTTTAGAAGGAAGAAGTAAATAGCTTTTCCTATTGCATCCATTAGATGTTGAGCTAGAGACAGTGTAGCCAACAGTCCCTGTTGCCTGTTGCAAATTCACAACACATACAGCACATATAGTATGAGGCAATTATGCTTGTCATCTGTCGTCTTGTTGACAGGAGTGTTGGGATGTATAAATCGTCTGCACAAACATCTCCTCTACTACTCTACGTTTTGGCTCCATGTCCCTTAAATAATGTATCTCACTCGCTCTGCCTGACTCTGGCTCCTGGGGTACCCAGGGAAATCACGTTGATCAATATTGACTATTTGAGAGGAATTGCGGCAAACATTAAAGGAGAGTAGGATTTACAGTAGCCTTCTACTAGGCTCTAATCTAACCATCATTTAAATACATTGAGCGAATGCTTAGAATTCTAATTCAAATGTGATATAACACAAGTCCTTAGGAAGGTTTATTTTAACATCTCAGTCCTTTGTTTTCCTTCTTATGAACTTATAACAATTGTAGTGTGTTATAACGAGGCTTTTGGAGCAAAGTGTTTGTTTGTGTTTGTATACATGCATAGGCATGTGTTCACAGGGCATAAATCAGGACATGCAATCCAGTATTTCTTTATTGGTCAAGGGCCATTGAGCAAAATGGCTTAATGCTCTCTTAACCATTTCAGCGCTGGCAGCAACTAGAGGAACTGCTGCTTATTGCTGGCCAGCTGGCACTTGAACCAAGGAACAGTACACACACTGTGACTCTCAGTGTGTTCATCTACAGTATGCAATCTCAACAGCATTGCAACTCTCCTTTGGGCTAGTCGTACTGCATCCTCCCCTCCATAGGCCTCTGTGTTAGCTAGCTAACTCTGGTTAATAGATTTGTCAGGAATGTGTGAAACCCATATTGCTGTGAAGTAATGCCATTAAGTATCTCTACATTTGACGATGCTTTCTTATTTAACATCAGATAATGTCTTCTGGCTGTTATTATGTATGTGTTTTTGAATCATAGGGTTAAATGTCTTGCTATGGTTTCCTGGCTCACTGAAGATCCCCTAATGTTGAGGATATTCTTTTCATAGCTCTTGGGTATTGTGTAGCACTTTCTCACTCATGCATGAATGTCTGCACACCAAATCACGCTTTAACCTCATCCAGGAAACCCCATCCCAAGGGTCCTGCAAGCTCCAGCAAGATCTGTGTGAGTGAGTCATTGCCAGGATTAAGGTATGCTGCACTCATAGAAAAAGGGTTCCAAAAGGGTTGTTCAGCTGTCCCCATAGGAGAACCCTTTTTGGTTTCAGGTAGAACCATTTTTGGTTCCAGGTAGGACCCTTTTGAGTTTCATGTAGAAATCTCTGTGGAAACCAAAAAGTGTTCTTCAAAGTGCTCTCCTATGGGGACAGCCGAAGAACCCTTTTAGGTTCTGGATAGCACCTTTTTTTCTAAGAGTGTAGTCATAACCATGCTCACTATGACATAGGACATAACTTTGCCCTATTGTATTCTTGCTCAACATTGAAGGCCAGGGCACTAGTTTTCATACTGGCATACTGGCACACGAGAGCTTGAGCTGCAGTTGGGAAAGTCAGAATCAGGGGACACAGGACTGATGTTGAGAGTTTTGGAGAGGGCCTGTAGGTTGGGTATGGAGTAAGAGGGACATACATCTGCTTTCATAAGACTCCATTATAGACGTTGAGAATTGGAGCTGGGGTTGGGGCTGGGTGGCAGGACTTTGATAGTGAGGGGATTACAGCGTGCACTCAGCCTGCTCCCTATGGCAGGTGGTGACAGGGCATGTGTGGTCCCCGACACAGGTGTGTGCAATTAGCCTGACAGCTAATCCTGGACAGCCATGAAATAGGACCTCTTCTAGAATGCTTGTGTGTGTATGCATGTGCACATGCAATAAACATCTGGCTTTTGATAAACTATACAAATTATAGATAATATTACACAATATGAGCTAGTATTCATACCCTGTTTCCTTCCACTATGTTGGAAAATGCGTATGCCATTTATTCAGCTCGTAGTAATGGGGAATGGACTTGGAAGGGAAGAGAAGGTAATGTATTGGAAAATATTGCATTACTTGTCATAGGTCAGGTTTAAAATGCAGCTTGATACAGTTATTACCTGTAATCCGGGCATAAACACAAATCCTCAAGCACCAGCCCAATTAATAATTTGCATAATTAACATGCATTTTTAACAGAGGCTGGCCCTGTGGTTGCCAAGGCAGGACTGTGGGTAATTAGGGCTAACGAAGCAGTGCCTTGGGCCCTTACCCGCGGACGTACTGCACTCATTCTCAGTACAGGGATTGACAACTGCAAGAAAAGCTCTTCCAGTTTAGAGCGAAACAGCATTTGACAGAATTAATAGTTGACAAACTGCTCCTAAAGCCCTGGCATTGTTTCTGTCAGTTGTTTGGTTTGATGTCACTGTTAGACATTATAAATCAATAGTGTCAGGATTTGGTAATGTTTATAGCAAGACAAGGTTTATTATTTAATGTGACTGTCATGGACAAATAGTATTTATCATAGCTGTCTATAAACTACTGGAGACAGACTGTTGGTTTACCCAAACCCACTCCACTCTTGCAGGGGTAATTCCAATGTCCACTTACATATTTAAAGTAATTTATTTTCTCAGCCCTGGGCCTACGTTAACTGTGTGCTTTCTCATTCTCCTGTGGGACTCTGTCTCTTTGTTAATTACCAGGGTGCTGCTGCCACATTATCACATACCAAAAGATGATCAAAGCTATGATCAAAGCTAGTTGAGACCCTGTCAAATATATTTCAGACGCTCACTATCTAGATTTTTTTGAGACGGCCTGTTGTGAAGATGGAGAAATACTGGTGTAATCCTCCTCCTTTAACAGTAAATATGCTTTTATGTTTTTCTGGATAACATTGTCTGTCTGAGTGATCTGAGAAAGGGAGTGCAAACTTCTCAAGGAAATGCCAAACTGACTAAGGTCAGGGAGTGGTCATCGTCATGTCAGAACAAAGCGTAGCCTACCAGGTCAGACGCTGAGGAACATCTACTCCCCTTCCGACATACTGTAGCACATCAGCCACTCTGGGCTGAGCCCAAATAAAGGGCCTTAACCTTTGTTTCCGAGCTGCACTAATCAAAGCAATTAGAGCCATCACTTTTAATAACATGATAAATTACTCATCTCAGACTACAACTTTGTCAATGCAGTACATAAATTGTTGCTGTAATCGGTGATTGATGTCTTGTACTCTATTAGCCATGCTATCTAATTTGTATTCATTATTACAGGAAAATAAACTCACAACACGATCATTATTTACAAGTTAATGGCGAGCTAATTACAGAAAAATAGCTTACGGTTGTGAGTATGACTAAATAAAAGCAGGGCATTCTACTGGAGAATTGTAAAACTTGGACACTGTCTTGTTGGCCTAGCGTTATATCCTAATTTGACTTTGGTGCAGGTCATGTTGGTGTTTGTGTTACTATCTCTGGTAAACACATACTATATCAAATAAAATCTAAGTTTATTTGTCACATGCACAGGATACAGAAGGTGTACAGTGAAATCCTTTCAGTAGAGTGAATTGGTTACTTGCATAATGGAGTCTTTTGTTTAGACATGTAACTAGCAATTAATCATAATCCCTACTCATAACGTTACTACCCTGCATGAATCTACATGTAGCTAAAGCTAACCAAGTAGGTTCAATGTTAGCTAGCTAGCTAATATTAGGTTATAACTAGCAATGCAAATGGCTCCAAGATTCAAATAATATTACTACACAGATCATACATGTAACATTATCTAGCGAGCCAGCCAGCTAATGTTAGCTAGTTAGCTAACAGTATGCTTTAACTTGCAATGAAACAGCATTATGACAAAATTAGAAACATATCACAGATGCCATGGTTGCCCTTAGTTTGAAGATATAATCCGGAGACAGGTGTTTTATACAACAGCCTGTGTTCTCTTTGCAGTCAAACACTTGAATTTTCTCCATTTCCTTAGCTATCATACTCTGCTTCCACTGGGCATTCCACTGATTTTAAAACTCGCCCTTCCAGAAAGTAGAGAGCCTTAGCAACACTTTTGCCGTTCTTCATGATATCTTTCAAAAATGGCGTGATAGAAAGCACTATCAACACATACTGAGCAGCTCTCATTACAGACAGAAGCATGCTACATGGCAGACCAATTCAAACTCATCTCCTGGCATGTCCAACCCATCCATTATCTCAGCCAATCATGGCTAGCGGGAAGGTTCCTGACTTTTCCGTGGCTAAACCAACTAGGCTCGTAATTTAACAATTGTATTTGTATTTACGGATGGAATAAAAGTTTGTGATTAAAGCACATGAAAATTCACATTTCAGAAGGCATTTCTTCCAAAAAACGCATTTTGATTTAAAAAACAAACATTTTTACGTTCAAATGCCTCTCCTGTGAAAGGACATACGCTTCACTGAATCAAGTCACAAATAGTTTCTATAGTTTTCTTGATTACACAGCCCTGATCATCTTCAATTTCTCTCCCTCTTGTTTCATGCTTATGACTCTCATGATAACAAAGAATTTTATCTTTGTATTGAAGATGCATCTACTGTGTCTTATGAGCCTGGGAAGTTAAAAAAAGATTTTAACAAGAAAGGGAGAGCTGAGGATTGGGTATTGATCAGCAGTGCCATTGACTATCAGTTTCACTTTCAGCATGGAGGTCATCAGTTAGCCCAGTGCGCTAATTCATCCCTGGATTGCAGTGCATCCGTTAGAATGCTAATTCTCTACTATGATCTGACAGCTGGGCCAGAGGAAGGATCAGAAAGGAGGTGTAAGGAGGTGTAGGATTTTGGTGTGGTTCTGGTGTAAGAGGAGGACTGTGGTATATGGGATGTGTCTAGGTAAGGGGTGCACAACTGTCCCCTCCTGTCTTTGCCCCATAGCACTAATGATGTAAATGAAATATGACATTTGGTGTCTACATTTAACTTGCATTTGCAGTCCACTTGAGAGGGCCAGTATGCATGACCTACCTTGATTAAACCCAGGGCTGCCTTGGACTGTACCCTTTAAACTGCAAGAAAAAGTGAGAGTGCAGAGGAGAAAGCTGAGCCTTTATAATTGGGCCAAGTAGAGCGGTGGGAGGCAGCCAGTCTCCGCTTTGCCTTTTGTATATTCATGACCCCCCCGACTTGATTGATGGAAGGATAGCATTTGGTGACACTGTCATTTGCAAGTTGAAAGGTAGTGCAGTGGCTGAAGTGGTGCTGTGGCTGTGCCTTAGAGGGGGCAGTAAGAGGAGCCTCATTCCTATGCTGAATATATCCAGCCCCTTCTCATTTTCTTTGTCTCCGTTAGAAGAACATCTGCTGACAACACAGAGTTTAAAATGAACCAAGTTGAGAATGAAAAGGGGGTGAAAAGAAACATCCATCTGTGTGTTTGCATGTGAAAAGCACAGGCATGGGCCACATTACTTGGGCCACCTTTGTAGCAGGTTAGTGTTTTTTGTCATTAATCGATTTCTGGAGGGAGCTCTGCAGTGGTCACTAGCTGGCACTGCCACAAAGTCATAAAATCTGATTTTAACCTTAACCCTAACCTTAACCACACTGCTAACCCTAATGCATAACCCTAACCTTAAATTAAGACCAAAAAACAAATGCTTTGTTTTCATTCTTTTTTACAACATAGCCCATTTTTAAGGGGAAATCGCTCAGTTCTGCCTCCAGGACAAGACTCAAGACAATTAAGGTCAACCTGCACGTTTGTAATCAGCTCCAAGTTGTGTGATTGATCTGTATATTATGTCTGATCATGTTATTATATATTTTTTTATTATTTAATTGATAGCTTTCAAACATTTTATGGTGTTTGCATTTCCCCCGTTGTTATTTGTTCAAATCAAATCAAATGTATTTGTCACATACACATGGTTAGCAGATGTTAATGCGAGTGTAGCGAAATGCTTGTGCTTCTAGTTCCGACAATGCAGTAATAACCAACGAGTAATCTAACCTAACAATTCCAAAACTACTACCGTATACACACAAGTGTAAAGGGATAAAGTATATGTACATAAAGATATATGAATGAGTGATGGTACAGAACGGCATAGGCAAGATGCAGTAGATGGTATCGAGTGCAGTATATACATATGAGATGAGTAATGTAGGGTATGTAAACAAAGTGGCATAGTTTAAAGTGGCTAGTGATACATGTATTACATAAAGATGCAGTAGATGGTATAGAGTACAGTATATACATATGAGATGAGTAATGTAGGGTATGTAAACAAAGTGGCATAGTTTAAAGTGGCTAGTGATACATGTATTACATAAAGATGCAGTGGATGTTATATGGTACAGTATATACATACATATGAGATGAGTAATGTAGGGTATGTAAACAAAGTGGCATAGTTTAAAGTGGCTAGTGATACATGTATTACATAAAGATGCAGTGGATGTTATATGGTACAGTATATACATATACATATGAGATGAGTAATGTAGGGTATGTAAACATTATATTAAGTAGCATTGTTTGAAGTGGCTAGTGATATATTTTCCATCAATTTCCATTGTCCATCAATTCCCATTGTTTTATTTGCTTCTCTGCTGATCATTGTCCATTTTCTTGTGCAGAAATACAAAAAAATGGTATATTACATTTACAATATATGATGATTTTATTAAGAAGGTAATGTAGATATTAATCCCCACTCACCATGTGTTCATACGTATGGATTGGTAGAAACACTTTGTGACAATCACATCATCAAGTTTGTTGCTGCAGTTGGAAGGAGAAGATCTAAAACCTGCGACAGAAATCTCACTCTGTTCCTTTGTAAACACTTCTGCTGTCCCTCCAAAAAGACAGCCCACACTTATCAGAGCCACAATTTATAGCTGGCAATGTGAAATGTTCGCCTGCTGCAACTCCCATCTTTGTATTTACATCAATTAACACATAAACTCTAATTACCCAGATCACGGCAGTTGGGAGTCCATAAATGCAAAGCGGCATGGAGAACCTAGCCAGCTGACAAAGAAGGAAGGTGACGATAAATAGGGAACTATCAATTAAGTAGAGGCAGTGACAGTGATGCATGTGCGTGCTGGGAGGTGTCATGCATGGGGTGGAGGTAGGAGTGAGGAGCGTTTCGTGCGGGGGCAGAGGGGTCTACAGATAGCTAGCTATAGACAGAGGCTGTGGGGTTCCTCCAGCTCACACATTGACATACTCTGTGGTGGTGATGACACACTGGCTGCATATCCCTTTGCTGCTTTAACAGCACGTTACCCCAGACACTTTTTTTAAGGTGTTGTTTTAGGTGATCGTGTCTGTGTGTGTAAGGATTAGCACCCGATTCACTTTTTGTTGCAATTATCTTGGATTTATTTTATTTGTTCAAAATGTACAGTAATAGCCTTACGGGGAGGTTTTCATAGTGGCTTGACAGACAACCTGACAGTTTATCTTTCTATATAATAACTGTGCTTTGCAGACTCAATCATAGAGAGGAAAAAATAGTGGCTTCTTATAATGATTTTGAATGGATCACAGACCAAGCTTGAACCGCAGGTTAATCCCAATAAATTGAACTTGATCAAAGACCACAGCAGTAAAAAAGTATGGCTCTGTACATTAATCTAGCAAACACATGAAACAGGCCCGGGTCCGCTCTATAAATTAAACACTGGCTGCAATAATGCTGATCTTATAAAATTCTGCAAGTGTTGGCTCCAGTCAGCTCTGTTAGGACGTCTTATTATCCATGTTTCTCAATCTCAAATGCTGTTCTATCTGCTCTCTTTTCTCTACAATACTCGGGTTTAGCAGGATAGCATGGAAAGGATGGCTAAATGATGGATCTGCTAAGGAGTTGTTTACAAGAGTGTGTAAAGCATTAAAGAGCTGCCAGAAGGCCATTAACATAAATGTTTAAATCAGACAAACAAACTTATATACCCAAATGAAAATGTTCCCTGCATTAATCTGGCACAGACGGCACCAGCCTAACAATTAGTGCCCCCTCTGCCACTCCTCCCACACTCACCCCACCCAGTGCTCATTCAGTAGTACCAGTAGTGTTTATGTAAAACAGGAATGGGCTACTTTGATGGGGGTGGGGGCCATAGAAAATATGTACTCATCATGAGGGGCTGCAGTGGCTCGCGGAACTGCGTACCTACATCCATACCCACATAGCCCTAACCTTTTGGGGGCCCTAAGTGAAATGTGGTCCCCCCCACCTTGTGATCAAAACATTTTAGAGTTAATTTCCTGCAATTCTACATATTTTGTGGTAGGTTGAGGAGAAATGTTTGCAGATTTTAAAAAGATATCTGAGTGAGACTGACTAACAAAATCAATGGGGCCCCCCGGTCAATGATTAGATAGCTGGCTAGACTAATTTACCTACAGTATCTGAAACATTTCAGCTGACATGGGCTAATTGAGTGACTGTCAGTGACTTGACAAAACAAGAGAAGAACTGCTGATGCAATACCAAATTTCAAAATTGCACCTCGTGTTTTATTTTTTTTTAACCTTTATTTAACTAGGCAAGTCAGTTAAGAACAAATTCTTATTTTCAATGACGGCCTAGGAACAGTGGGTTAACTGCCTGTTCAGGGGCAGAACGACAGATTTGTACCTTGTCAGCTCGGGGATTTGAACTTGCAACCTTCCGGTTACTAGTCCAACGCTCTAACTACTACTAACTCACAACAGGAAGTTGACTGAGTCCTGCCAGAAAAAAAACAACAACAAAAGGAGGTGGTCTCCTGATGTAGAAACTACCTGGGACAGCAGATTTGGAGTGCCATGTCACTGCTGAAGCAGTATCTTTGCCAGACACCACTCCAGGAATCTGAAAATAATTGTCAGACTTGTATATTATGACTGAGTTTGTCGAGTTGCTGTGAGGTTGTGCAGAGCTGCTGTAAAGGACTAGAGAGTTTATCTTTATATCTCTCTCTCAACACACAGAAGGCTCACCACATAGCTAGTTGGGCCAAACTGGAACGACTGATTTAAGTGCTAGTAAAAGTGTCTGATTTTAAATACTGTTTGCATGCCACCCCCTGGAAGACATTTCATATTCAGCAGATTTACATTATGGCCATTATTATGATTTTATGAACCATGAGCATTTAAAACTATTGCTTTAAAAGTGCATGGGGATATCTCAGGCTCCGCACAGACCGGTGTAAATCTTTGTCTATGTCTGTGTAGCTCTGACCAAAGCCAAACAGACACCCCACTGAAGAGGAGCTCATGACTAAAAGCCATCTTAGTAAAAGAGTGAGAGAGGTTGTTGCTGCATGACCCCCCATCTCTTTCTCCTAGCGGACTCCCTGAAACCTCCGGGAAAAAATGAAACTGATTTAATTCTCCCCATGTGCCACACAAAGATAAATTCTGCCAGTTTTCAGGGAATAACCTTGAACATGACAGAATGGTGTAAATTCTCCCAGTGTTTCATGCATCTCTCTTTTTTTGATAGCCGTGAATAAACCATCCTCATGCTGTTGACCTGGAGGGAGAGGATGAGGAGCAGAGTTTGAAGCTAAATTAGCCCTTTCAAATGCTCATGTTTATTCTCACACATTGACTTTATTTCTCTCCTCTTGGTTCCTCTAGTCTGTGCTTTCTGCCGACGTAGCTTTCCTGTGTTTAGTACCATCATGCATCATCTCTGACCACGACTCACTAGTTAACCAAAACCTTGTTACACCATCGTTTACGGTTGTGTTGAAGTAACACTTTCTGGAACATATATTTGTTGGATGTTTTAGATGTTTGGATGCACCATTGGAAATAAATGAATTGAAACAGAGACAAATAAAGCATTTGGATTGATTCCTCCATTACCTGGATAGGCTGTTGACTTTGGGGAGAGTTATCGCTGTTTTCTTAAGTGTGGCGTGGATATTTGCTGGAGGGCTGAGTGATCGAGTCAGAAGCCTGGAGCATCCTAGTGTGTTTATACATTGCTTGTATGGCAGCTTTCATAAGACATTTACCCCATGATTTGCGATGAGCTTATGTGTGAATAATTAATGGCAATTAATCCTTAATTACAGTAATTAGGCAAGTCACAGGAAATTAAGCTGCAGCTGGAGAAGCCTGTGCCTTGGAAAAGGGTGGACTGGGGCTGAGCGAACGTGCCATTTAGTGACAGTGGAGCTGTGGCACATTGAGCTTGCACCAGTGTGCCTGTTTGGCAGCAGGGGCAGGGCGTGTGGAGACACAGATGCTCCTAGGCAGTGGGCCTCTGTCACCGTGCAGCCAGTCCTGCTCTGCAAGCACAAGTAAAGGGCTCATTGGCTGTGTGTGTCTATGTGTGTGTGTATGTCCACCACCACACTCACCCCATAAAACCCACCTACCTACAAAACACCCTGGAACACCACATAGCATTTTCAGTTTTTACAAAATGACATCATATTTGGAGGGAGAGATGCTGAGAGCTGCTCCAATCAGGATCAGACAGTCATTAGATTAATTTACTCCCTTGTATCTTATTTTTTTTTTATAAAAACTGAATTTATAACTTGGTGGAGCACCTGAGCTATAAAACTTGAATGCCAAATTTGCTATTTGGATCCAGTCTAATCTCAGTTGATGTGGCTTGAAGGACCAAGGGTTCTGAAATAATTCACCAATATTTGCTGCAAAACCATTAACACTCCAGGGAAGGAAACAACTAAACAAGACCGGTTTCTGGTTGCTGATTTAATTGTTTGGTAAGCATTGGAGATAGTAGGTGATTTTATTATTGGCAAAGACTGAGTAGGGGAGTGGAGGAGCGTCTCTCCGTTTTGTTCAGAACCCATTTGTGCTGTTCCGTGCTTGCCTTGATGAATTTCCGCTTCTTTCTGCTCCTGTTGCTTCCAATTACACTCTTATTCAGAATCCTAATTGATATGCCAGTCCCACTAGATGGACCATGGCTTTTTTACACTCCATTTTTCCATTGGCTACTTTGTTTAACTTCCTCCTATGACCAAAATTGGGTTTATGAATTTCTCAGTTAGTGAATAATAAAGCTAGAACTGTAGTGTATATGTAAATGTGATTCTTTTTTACAAGCTGTTTTACCAACCTCAGTATTATTACATGCGTTGTACAGTTGTCTTTTCATATAATGTTTGTTACAATCGATTGTGCATTGTTTCTCCCTTATCTCCTCCCTATATGTCTACTCCCTGAAGTAGCCTAGACAATGTTACTGTTCTCGTTTTTTGTGCATAGAAGGACTGATTTACTAATAGGGAGTTTAAGTGGCATGGGGAGGCATCCAACTGTGATATTACGTTAACCCATATTACTTGGCTGTGTCTGTCAGTGACTGCCTTCAAAAATGCTATTTGAAATAATAAGGATGTATAGGGCGCTAAGAGATGCTCTCCTTGATCCTGACTTACAGCCACACATCCTCCTCTCTCCTTAAGGCTCATTGGTATCATTTTAAAGCACCTTTAAGACTAATGTAATGTATGCTTAGGTTCTCTTATACTCAGCATATGTATAAGGAAATATTTATCTTCTTTCAAAACTAGATATACCCCATTATGTCCTAGTCATCTGATATAATGATAAGACCAACATGTTATCTTACTATACAACAAGGCTAGTTATGCCTAACTCTACAACGGACATCTTTTCTGCTGTTACACAAAAACCCTGTCTCTTTTTTGTTGTGTTGTGATGGACCAGAGGGAGGATGGGTAGCAGTACCTTAGCACCAACAGCCTCCTGCAGCCTAGGGAGATAGCCAGCCTACCCCCAGAACGACAAGGTCAGCATGTTCTACAGAACATGCCCAGGGTCCTTTCTATAAATCAAATAAATTAGGCTGGGTTAGCCGTAAACTCACAGCGTGTCGCCCGTAAGCTACAGGGTAACTGCACAGGAGCAATGCTTCCAAATCTCCTCCTGAGCAGGTCAGGCTATGCAGGGGTCCTGAGAAAAGCTTTGTGAATCAGAGATGGCCCTCACGGCCTTAACTGCATTTCTCCGTGCTGGCATGTTTTCACCCATAAGCTTTGCCACAGAGACAATCATGAGCAATGTAAAGGCCCTAAAACAAGCAAGCTAAATAGCGTACCTAAATTGCTTACCACAATATACAGTGGGGCAAAAAAGTATTTAGTCAGCCACCAATTGTGCAAGTTCTCCCACTTAAAAAGATGAGAGAGGCCTGTAATGTTCATCATAGGTACACTTCAACTATGACAGACAAAATGAGAAAAAAAAATCAGAAAATCACATTGTAGGATTTTTAATGAATTTATTTGCAAATTATGGTGGAAAATAAGTATTTGGTCAATAACAAAAATGTATCTCAATACTTTGTTATATACCCTTTGTTGGCAATGACAGAGGTCACACGTTTTCTGTAGGTCTTCACAAGGTTTTCACACACTGTTGCTGGTATTTTGGCCCATTCCTCCATACAGATCTCCTCTCGAGCAGTGATGTTTTGGGGCTGTTGCTGGGCAACACGGACTTTCAACTCCCTCCAAAGATTTTCTATGGGGGTGAGATCTGGAGACTGGCTAGGCCACTCTAGGACCTTGAAATGCTTCATACGAAGCCACTCCTTCGTTGCCCGGGCGGTGTGTTTGGGATCATTGTCATGCTGAAAGACCCAGCCACATTTCATCTTCAATGCCCTTGCTTATGGTAGGCTTTGTTACTTTGGTCCCAGCTCTCTGCAGGCCATTCCCTTGGTCCCCCCGTGTGGTTCTGGGATTTTTGCTCACCATTCTTGTGATCATTTTGACCCCACGGGGTGAGATCTTGCTTGGAGTCCCAGATCGAGGGAGATTATCAGTGGTCTTGTATGTCTTCCATTTCCTAATAATTGCTCCCACAGTTGATTTCTTCAAACCAAGCTGCTTCCCTATTGCAGATTCAGTCTTCCCAGCCTGGTGCAGGTCTACAATTTTGTTTCTGGTGTCCTTTGACAGCTCTTTGGTCTTGGCAATAGTGGAGTTTGGAGTGTGACTGTTTGAGGTTGTGGACAGGTGTCTTTTATACTGAAAACAAGTTCAAACAGGTGCCATTAATACAGGTAACGAGTGGATGAAAGAGGAGCCTCTTAAAGAAGACGTTACAGGTCTGTGAGAGCCAGTAATCTTGCTTGTTTGTAGGTGACCAAATACTTATTTTCCACCATAATTTGCATATAAATTCCTTAAAAATCCTACAATGTGATTTTCTGGATTTTTTTTCTAATTTTGTCTGTCATAGTTGAAGTCTACCTATGATGAAAATTACAATTACAGGCCTCTCTCATCTTTTTAAGTGGGAGAACTTGCACAATTGGTGGCTGACTAAATACTTTTTTGCCCCACTATATGTAAAATGTGCTTGGTACAATTAGTCTGTACACAGTATCTTTGCAACATTGGCATGTATGCACAGGCATAACCAAATTTGTTGAGTCTATCGCTTTAAGAGGGTGTGTGCGTGCGTGCATGCCCGCAGGCTTGTGTGTGTGTGTGGTTAGGGACATTCTTGTATCTACAGTGGTGTTTACTCACATTGCCAATCAAATATGAATTCAGTAACAGTGAGAGGTTACAGCGATATGGTGCTCAGGCTTTCCAAGAGCCGTCTATGAATGAACAGTCAACACAGTGAGAGCTTCAAAGAATCTCTCTGAAGCGCTTGAGCCTCTCATGGAGAAAAAAGCTTATTATGGTTGAAATGTTTTTCTAGGAGGCCCAGATATTCTTTGTGAACGTTATTACCCAGAAATATAGGGTATTTCTATGTGTTTATATCAAGAAGCACCTACAAAGAACCAGTTAGCAGCCTAGTGAGTTTGAGTTGTGCAGTTCAAAAATAAGAACTCCATTGAAAAATATTGCAATATTTCATTGTTATTGTCATCACTTTTCAAAACTATGTCATTTCAATTACTAAAGTATTATCTCCAAAGGTATGCTTCTTAAATACAACAGATAAAAAGCTACACACGTGTTACAGAATAATATTGTGTGGATCTAATTCATTTCCTCTACAATCTGTGTGATCATGTGTGTTAGCACGCTGAAGTTATGGTTGTAATGATAATGAGTGTTGTTGAATGGTAGCCTGTAAGAGGCCTACTTCCTGCCCTGCCGGTAGAGCCGTGCAGATGACACCTCTGCTGATCTGCTAATGGACCAGGATCTGTAAGGCTATCCCCTGGCCTCGCTCTGACCCCTTTGTGCAACTGAATTCCTCAGATGTTTGCAGGATCAAGTCACTTAATCTGTAGCACAGGCCAGGGCCAGAAACAGAGGACAAGGGAGAGAAAGAGAAAGAGAGAGGGCAAGAGAGAGTGAGAGAAAGGGGGAGGCAGGAGCAGACGAGCATGGCACTCTGCTGAAGGTCGGAAGGAGCAGCCCAATGTGCAGACTAGAGAACTGCAAATGTCTGGCTCTCAGCTATCTTTCCTAACCAGTTTTAAGCTGCTACATTTTTTCATGGACATAAGAATATACTGCATCTCAATACTGGTAATTGCATAAATGAAAACAATGTATACCTCATTACAAACAGGCTTGAATACAATATTCCTCCAACATTGTTCTGTGAGATGGTACTCGGTTTGTGAGAACAATGTATACCTCATTACAAACAGGCTTGAATACAATATTCCTCCAACATTGTTCTGTGAGATGGTACTCGGTTTGTGAAGACAATGTATACCTCATTACAAAGAGGCTTGAATACAATATTCCTCCAACATTGTTCTGTGCGATGGTACTCGGTTTGTGAAAACAATGTATACCTCATTACAAACAGGCTTGAATACAACATTCCTCCAACATTGTTCTGTGAGATGGTACTCGGTTTGTGTCCCTGACTGCATCCCTGTCGCTCACCAATCATGAGAGACTTCCCATCAAGCCCCAACTGCTCCCACATGAAAGCAGCAATTCATAATTCCAGGTCTGTGTCACACACAAAAAGCAGGCTGTCTGTGCCTAATGGTTTGGCGGGCCTGATGTGAAAAGAATATAGCTTAAATAGGATGAAACCTGGAGAACTATTTGACAATCAGACATTGATGTATTCTGAAGGCGGAGAGGCTAGGGTGGGCCAGTGTAATGTATGTGCTGAGGCTCCTAAACATAAGCTGGAATTTGCTTCAGTACTTTTTTGTTCTCAATCACCTTGATGAAACAATCCTGAAGGAGACTCTTGAATGGCTGCTTGAATGAGACCCCTGACAAGCTGATTTTCCACCCTTGGCGCCAGACTGCTTTCTCTAGTTAATATTCCTAGATAAAGTGTTGCACAGAAGTAAACCAGAAGAACCTCCACTCCTGACACAAGTGACAGCATTTGCATCAATTATGTAGTCTGTGGCGCAGAGAGGAAAGAGAGAGGAAAGGAGAAGAGAGATAGGAAAAGGGTCTGTGACAGAATGAAGAGGCAAAATGAGCATTTCTACTAAAAAAGCATTCCTAAAAAATAGCATTCAAGATCATTTACATGAAAACAGCAGAGGCATTACAATTGGTAAAGGAGCGAGTGAGTCTATGCAGCATTTACTGTAGACACTAAACCCCAGGCAAAAGAGAGGGGAGCGGGTGTTTCTTTGTCTGCTTTTCATTGACTGTAAGTTGAATATCTTGTGGCAGAAGCAGGGCAACGGAGAGAGAGAAATAAAATCCCTGCTCTGAGTGAACCTCCAGCCCTCTGATTGCTTTGTCAAACAGAGCAGGCCTCAGCTGCTCCATAGACTCACCAAAGAGACCGTCTCTCACAGCCCAGCGTAAGAAGCCAAATAAACTGCATTAATGAGGAGTGCACTAGAAAAGCTGCACTTTGTTCACAGGCTTACTGTAAGTGATTGGGCACTCTGTGCATTACAGCAACAGTAGAGTAACGTTGCCTTCTCCAATAGATGTCTTATGTTATAAATGTGATAGAGTTTCAATTATATTACCATGTGTTTACACAATGCTCTTCCTTCATCGGATTGTGTGAGCAGTAGCTCTAGTCCAGCATCATCAGAGGTGTTGTGGTTGCCTAAGAGACGGTGCCAGTGGAACCTGGGTCCTGCCACCTGTGTGGGGGGAGATGCCCAACTGCTGTACTGAGCCAGTGGCAGTGGCGTGACCAAGCTGCACTGGCAGAACTGTGGCCACACTCCCTGGCAGAGGTGCTAATTTTTAACCATGTCCCAGATTTAATATACCCCAGTGCAGCACTTCTTTACTGTGTGTCCAACCTCATCTCATGTGCCACTGAAAAACACACTCAAAGCTGTTGGGCCATGGTCCACACACACACACACACACACACACACACACACACACACACACACACACACACACACACACACACACACTCATAAATGCAGTGTACACAAACTCACACACACACAATCACACACACAGCACCTGTCACTGCCTTTTATTCAACGTCAACCTTCAACTGTCTCACATATCCGTAGTGACACTGGCAAAGTGCTTGACTGCTTTTTGCCAACAGACTGCAACACTTTAACTGTAGTTAGTCATGCATCATTATGGCAGATTCAAAGCAGTGTTTCTGGGAATGCCTGCAGATGGTGGAGGCAGAGCCATTTGGAAGGGAAGGAACTGTGACAATGATGCTTATTGCATGAGGAAGTGTGTATGGAAATGAGAGTGAGTATGAGTAACAGTTACTGAAAGGAAAAGCTGGTGATAGACAAAACAAACAAATAACAACTAAAGATGACCATAGGTCAGAAGAAAACAGTATTGTGCTACTGTTGAGTATTGTGCTACAGTGGAGAGTTACAGAGTTACATTGGAGAGTTACAGAGTTACAGAGGAGAGTTACAGAGTTACAGTGGAGAGTTACAGTGGGTATAGTATGTGCTATTGCAGTATGCTTGTGGAATGAATCTTACAGTATTTATCCAGAACTATCTGTTTTTGAGAAATGATACTGTACATGAAATCTGCATGCAGGTCTTTGTTAGGAGGAGGCTTGTATGTGGGTATTGATCAGGCATTGTTTCCTAGAATCAATGATGTTGGTTGTGTAACATAGGACCACCCTGCTGTCTATATAAAGCCTTAACCCTCTTGCATCCAGGCTTTGTACTTCTACATAAACTCATCTCTCGAAAATTGCCACACCATAACTGTCACTTGTCAGTTACTCTTTTGTTAAATTTATAAGAAACCTGTTACATTTTCAACTGAATATCCCTGTTAAAAAAAAAAATGCTTTTAACCACTTTCAATAGAAGCTGATTCAAGGTTCATAAAAGGGACTGGTTTCTTTATTCTTAAAGGGAATAATGAACCCATTAACAAAATACTCACTCATGGAGAAAAAAAAAATCTTATCTTTATTCCACATGATCATACAGTGACATATTCCTTTTGACATCATTGAAAGCAATTTCTCTCCCATATTAATTCTGCTCAGCGACATTAGCACATCTATAGACTCCCAGTCCTTTATTACAAAGTAGGTGGCCTGGAGGAAAATACATGTATTTGTTCCCTATGGCATAAAATATGGATTAGTTCCCTATGGCATAAAATATGGATTAGTTCCCTATGGCATAAAATATGGATTAGTTCCCTATGGCATAAAATATATCTATGTATATTTTGACATGGCCTATTAATTAATGAGACACATTATTTATCTTATTATTAGTATTATTTTGTGCTACAATTTGCCATTTACCTTGAAACATATAATAATTATTATTTTATTACATTGTTGTTTCTCAATGGGCCACTAGGCTATAAATAGGAGCTAAGTGAAAATGTCAAATCAAATTTTATTGGTCACATACACGTGTTTGGCAGATGTTATTGCGGGTGTAGCGAAATGCCTGTGTTTCTAGCTCCAACATTGCAGTAATATCTAGCAAGTAATATCTAACAATTTCATAACATATAGCCAATACACAACATATACCCAATGGGCAGGTCACTCTGAGGAAGATGTCAGCTTGACCTCAACATGTCAGTCACCTATTCACATCCTGTACAAGGATGAGCTAAAATAAATCAATCTCTGCTTTTTTTGTTGAGTGGTCCAACTGCTTTCTGCCTTTAATTAGTCCTTTTGGAAGTTTTTCTTGGTAAGCCCTTCTAATGATTTTTGTCATTGTTGTTGAGCATCCCTCATTTCCTCAGTGTGCTCGAAGGACAGCCTGGTAGAGAGGGACACAGGAAATCAAAGTAATGGAGTTCATAGGACGACTGTACTGGGCATCTATTAGCCCACTGCACTTCTGCTCTAACCTACAGTTTTTCCACACATTCCTTATTGTTTCCTTTCTTTTCCCTACTTTGACACAAATGCTATTGGTTTGCAATTTTAGCAAAGAACATGCTAGCTACTAATGTCATGTACATGGCAGTCTAGTCACTGATGTGACATTTGTGGTATTTTCTACTATGCCCCTTTTTGTTATGAACCCCCCTTATAGACAGCGTCTGTTTCAAAAATGTCTTTATAGAATTCCGATCTGAGTTGTAGTCAACATGGCAGATGCCATGTCTCCAATAAGAGCTTTTAGTAGGAAATACTTTACATTTGTTAGAGTGAGCTTGTTGCCAAGGATCTGACTGAATCTGAAGATTTCTGTGCTTGTTTCCTGAAAACAAGTTGTACAGTTGACTTACGAGTTACTCAAAAGTCAATCAACTATCAGGGAGAGTCACAGAACAATGACAATTACTGTCTGTCTTTTCTTAACCGTTCTGATCTTTAGTGATCACAGATTGTCCATCAAGCTAGAGAAATAATTACCCTAAATGTCTTGTGAACAGACTGGGAGCAGATGCTCAAATAGCACCACTGTTTCTACCAAGGTGAATGTGTTTGCAATTTCCTCCTGTATCCCTGCTTAGTGAGATGGCCAGATGATAAATAATGAAAAACTCAAATGAATGTAGTACCACTGGTCCAGATGAATGGGCTTGGTGCCCCCACATCCCAACTGGCCCCCACCTCCTCCCTGTTCAGCCTTATTACAGCCCTATTACCACAAGGCCTCTCTACCAATCTGGCTATGTTGGGCCCCCACTGTGGAGCAGCATGGCACTGGGAGTTGTGGAACAGTCCCCCCATAGCCCCAGGCTGCCTCTACCTTTGGTATGCTGCTCAAGGTTAAAAGGATCCCAGTTGGGTGTTTAACACTGCACATGGCTTGGACCCGGGACAACACTAATACTAGCTATCTTGAACAAGAAGAGCAATGCTGCCGGGTGCTGGACCTTGAGGAATATCTCCCTCCTATTTCTGGGTGAACTGTTTGTCTTTGGGTCTGAATTAGATGGTTTTTATGGTGGTTTTCAACCATCAATATGGGAGCTAGAAAAGAGCAAACAACATAATTACTGCCATTTCCAGCGCAAACAGGGAGGTTACAGCTACTGCTCTAGAGTCACTACCATTGGAATCTATAATAGTTACCCTGTAACATCCTACTAAGTCAATGTACCCTGTTTGTAAGACAACAACTCCTGGACTGAGATGCATGATTTATAGGCTTCTCCTGATTGTCATACACTTGCTGCTTTTGCTGGTTTTCAGTTTAATAGCTGACAGAGCACTTCTGACTTTGAGTAACAGAGCTCAGAGAAACTGCGTGCTGGGCTCTATAGTGACTCTACCTCTGACCCAAAGCGAGGGAGGCTAGATTTATGAAATCCACATGTTTAATACATTTCATTTTGTCCAGGGGATTTGTATCGCTTACCGCAGGATTGTAGGCTTGCAACATTTGGTGTATAGTACCGGTGGTGGTATTGTCTGAGGGGAAAAAAATGCCTAATATTTGTTCCTGTAGATTTGTCTTACGGCATCTCCCACTCCATACATTTCCATAGAGATAGATCTACTAGTGTATGTTGCATTGTTGTGCAGACGTGTGCAGTACATGCAGTCATGATACTTCATACATAATCCCCCCTAAAAACCTGCAAAAGAAATGGAAATGGGTAAACACATACAGCGATTGAATATCAGGTGGGTTTTTAAAGGACTGAGGTTGGCCTCAATGTCATATACGACCTGTGTGTATTCATACATAAAGTCAGAAATATGAAACATACAGTCCTGTAGCCTGTTTGCAGCGGAACTCTTCCCATTGGTAAACATATACTCTGTGGTTTGCAGCTATGGAGACAAGGGAAAGAACACCAAATGGACTGGACCTAAGAATATTTGCTTTTCTGAAGTGTTGGCATAATGTAACAAATAGAAAGCCATGGTTTGTTCTCACCTGTAATTAGGTAACAGTTTTTATAGTTAGTGTTTCCCTTTGTAATTGTGTTTCGATTTAGGTGAGTCTGTGTCATACCCCTCCTATTTGAAGAGCAAACAGGAAGGGAACTATACCTTGTACTACCTGTACTGCCTCATGCTGCTGGGCCTTATGAGAGAATAAATGAAAAGGGGTAGGGAGAGAGGGATGGAGAGAAAGTTCACGGCCTGGGTCACTAACTAGGCAGCGTCACTGCCCAACACAACCATCTGTGGACTGACAGTCCTCTCTGTGGAAGTGGATGCTTTGTTTACTCCTAGGATGCAGGCTAGTGTACTGTTGACAGATACAGTACCAGACAAAAGTTTGGACACAACTATTCATTCAAGGGTTTTTCTTTTTTTTACTATTTTCTACATTGTAGAATAATAGTTAAGACAAAACTATGAAATAACATATATGGAATCATGCAGTAACCAAAACACTTCACCTAGAATTATTTTCCAACAGTCTTGAAGGAGTTCCCACATATGCTGAGCACTTGTTGGCTGCTTTTCCTTCACTCTGCAGTCCAACTCATCCCAAACCATCTCAATTTGGTTGAGGTCAGGTGATTGTGGAGGCCAGGTCATCAGATGCAGCACTCCATCACTCTCCTTATTGGTCGAATAGCCCTTACACAGCCTGGATGTGTGTTGGGTCATTGTCCTGTTGAAAAACAAATGATAGTCCCCGAAAATAAATTCAGAAATGAACTTTTAAGAAGTTAATTGAAATGTATTCCAGGTGACTACCTCATGAAGCTGGTTGAGAGAATGCCTAGCTGTCATCAAGGCAAAGGTTGTCTACTTTGAAGAATCTAAAATATATTTACATTTGTTTTACACATTTTTGGTTCTACATGATTCCATATGTGTTATTTCATAGTTTTGATGTCTTCAATATTATTATATAATGTAGAAAATAGTACAAAAAAAAAAAAAAAACTTGAATGAGTAGGTGTGTCCAAACTTTTGACTGGTACTGTATGTGTAGCTAGTGGCGAGTGATAGTCAGAATGTATGAGGGCTCATAATGCTGCTGTCATCCAGTGGTTCCATGTTGAAATTAAGCAGTTCACCTGTTTTCGTTCAGGAGAGTCGCAGCAGACAGCTCGGGCTTCCTGTATTTATTGACTTGTTTTACTAGCCTTAAATAGGGCGCTTTTATACGGGCCTGCTGAGTCTTAAGACTCTCTAGACGTTTACATTATTCCTGGCTGAGTTACACACACATATACAAGGGCACGTCCGCAGGCCAGAGCAGGTGTGCGCACTTCACACATGTATGGGAGCCCGCCACATATTCTCAGAAGCACTTTATCATATCGCCATGCACTGTGCAGTGTGTTACAGGCTACACATTAACCATACAGAAATGCTACATAGCTACATATTCTACACTACTATAGTAGTTTGGAGTTTTTTTAGATGATTTTATATTCATTTTAATCAATGATTTGGCCCATGCATTAAATATGCACAAATAAGGAAATATTTGAAGCCCTTTACATTCTTTTCTTTAGGATTGTATATTGTAGTTGAATATATATTATTTGCACATGCGTCTGAGTAATAGAAGTAAAGATTTGGAATAGCTCTAAACATCATCTCTCCCTGGCTAATCTGCAGAACTAAGATGTCCAGTATGTTGGGCAATTAATGATAATGAATATGAACTCCAGTCACAGTGGAAGTGATGATCCCTATCCCAGCCTAAACCCTCAGACAGTATTTACATTATTTTTTATTTCTGAATAAACCCCTTTTATTTCCCGCTGTGAGGATATTGAAACCTTTTGTAGTGGGGTAATATTTGATATGTGTATGTTATACTGTATATACCTCACATGCGACCCGTAATAAGACTATATGCCTATTAAATTAATTATTTGACTCCATAAAGATAATTTAGCAATATGGAGAGACTATAGTTGAGTTACAGGAATTGGAAGGTCGAGAAAGGTCTAAGAATTGTCTATATCAAAGGCAGATATTGAATTACATTGTAAAATGGATGGAATCACATACAAGCCATTAAGCTTAAGTTACATGGCAATACTAGCATCACAAGGCATTCACAATCTAGGCATGAAGATCACTGAGTTACAAAGCAAAGCATAAAAAACATTACAGGCCTACAAGAGAAAAATGTTCATACAACCTTTCTGCTGGGTGGATAACAAGAGGAAGAACAAAGGCATTTCATTCCATTTATAATATCTGAATGTGTGACTCTTTAAAACCGAAACTAACCACCATTGACCAATCAAACTAAACCAAGTTACAGTAACCTAATCAGTCAATCTCCACAAGATGTCACAGCTTCTAAAGGCTTGTGTGGGGGGAGTGAGCACAGTGCAGATAAGGCAGAATTCCTAAAGACACTAAAACCCCTTTGCATAGAGTGGTTTAGAATTACCCTGTTACCACAGAGATCATACATCCATGTCGATAGCGTCAGAGTTCTCCTCAGGGGACAAGTTTCAGATATGCGGTGCATTCGGAAAGTATTCAGACCCCTTTACTTTTTCCACATTTTGTTATGTTACTGTCTCATTCTAAAATGTATTAAATAAAACATTTTCCTCATCAATCAATCAATCAGATGTATTTATAAAGCTCTTTTTATATCAGCCGATGTCACAAAGCGCTATACAGAAACCCAGCCTAAAACTCCAAACAGCAAGCAATGCAGATGTAGAAGCACAGTGGCTAGGAAAAACTCCCTAGAAAGGCAGGAACCTAGGAAGAAACCTAGAGAGGAAACTGGCTCTGAGGGGTGGCCAGTCCTCTTCTGGCTGTCCCGGGTGGAGATTATAACAGTACATGGACAAGATGTTCAAACGTTCATAGATGACCAGCAGGGTCAAATAATAATAATCACAGTGGTTGTAGAGGGTGCAACATGTCAGCACCTCCGGAGTAAATGTCAGTTGGCTTTTCATAGCCGATCATTCAGAGTTAGAGACAGCAGGTGCGGTAGAGAGAGAGAGTCGAAAACAGCAGGTCCGGGGCAAAGTAGCACGTCCGGTAAACAGGTCAGGGTAGGCAGAACAGTTGAAAGCAGCAGCAGGTGGACTGGGGTGGACTGGGGACAGCAGGTGGACTGGGGACAGCAAGGAGTCATCAGGCCAGGTAGTCTTGAGGCATGGTCCTAGGGCTCAGGTCCTCTGAGAGAAGAGAGAAAAGAGAGAAAGAGAGAGAGAGTTAGAGGGAGCATACTTAAATTCACACAGGACACCGGATAAGATAGGAGAAATATAACAGACTGATCCTAGCCCCCGACAAACTATTGCAGCATAAATACTGGAGGCTGAGACAGGAAGGGTGTGTTAAAAATAAAAACAGAAATACCTTACTTACATAAGTATTCAGACTGCTATGAGACTCAAAATTGAGCTCAGGTGCATCCTGTTTCTATTGATCATCCTTGAAATGTTTCTAAAACTTGATTGGAGTCCACCTGTGGTAAATATAATTGATTGGACATGATTTAGAAAGGCACACCCCTTACTATATAAGGTCCCACAGTTGACAGTGCATGCCAGAGCAAAAACCAAGCCAAAGGTTGAAGGAAATGTCCGTAGAGCTCAGAGACAGGATTGTGTCGAGCCATAGATCTGTGGAAGGTTACCAAAACATTTCTGCAGCATTACACCTCCCCAAGAACACAGTGGCCTCCATCATTTTTAAGTGGAAGAAGAACCCAATTGTCACTCTGACAGAGCTCAAGAGTTGCTCTGTGGAGATGGGAGAAACTTACAGAAGGACAACCATCTCTACAGCACTCCACCAATCAGGCCTTTATGGTAGAGTGGCCAGACAGAAGCCACTCCCCAATAAAAGGCACGACAGCCCGCTTGGAGTTTGACAAAAGGCACCTAAAGACTCTCAAACCATGTGAAACAAGATTCTCTGATAAAACCAAGATTGAACTCTTTGGCCTGAATGCCAAGCGTCACATCTGTAGGAAATATGGCACCATCCTTTCAGTGAAGTATGGTGGTGGCAGCGTCATGCTGTGGGTATGTTTTTCAGTGGCAGGGACTGGGAGACTAGTCAGGATCCAGGGAAAGATGAACGGTGCTTAGTACAGAGAGATCCTTGATGAAAACCTGCTCCATAGCGCTCAGGTCCTTAGACTGGGGCAAAGGTTCACCTTCCGAAAGGACAACGACCCAAAGCACATAGCCAAGACAACGCAGGAGTGGCTTCGGGACAAGTCTCTGAATGTCCTTGAGTGGCCCAGCCAGAGCCCAGACTTGAACCCGATCAAACATCTCTGGAGAGATCTGAAAATAGCTGTGCAGCAACGCTCCCCATCCAACCTGACAGAGCTTGAGAGGATCTGCAGAGAACAATGGGAGAAACTCCCAAATACAGGTGTGCCAAGCTTGTAGTGTCATACCCAAGAAGACTCAAGGCTGTAATCACTGCCAAAGGTGCTTCAACAAAGTACTGAGTAAAGGGTTGGAATACTTATGTAAATGTGATATTTCCCTTTTAAAAACATTTATTTTATAAACTAGCAAAGAAATCTAAAAACCTGTTTTGGCTTTGTCATAATGGGGTATTGTGTGTCGATTGATGAGGGGAAAAAACTATGAAATCTATTTTAGAATAAGGTTGTTTAAGTCAAGGAGCCTGAATACTTTCTGAATGCACTTTATATCAAACATGGATACATTAGCATCACTAACACACATTACAATAGCCGATCCTCTGGATACTGTTGAGAGAGAAATATATTTTGTCTCCTTGACGGGGGAAGGGCTGACTGGTCCTTGGACATTGTCTTGTGTTTTGTCTAGTCATTTTGCCATGCAGCCGGTGACAGAGAGCACATACATTAGGGCCGAGCCTACACTTTCACACAGATGCCATCTTAACCAAAGCTTATAGGTGCCCATTTGTCGAATATCACTAATTAGCCACCACAGGCAAGACAACAACACACTCCAAAATAGAAGGTGTGGAGCCGTTTGCCTGAGAAAGAGGATGTCTGTGGATTTAATGCCAATTAATCCTAATTAATGTAAAAGCAGTGCTTTTCAAAGGGGTATGGGATTTCACAAACACATTATGAAAGTCGATACCATATATTAACACTTGGGGTTTCTCTGTGCCCAGTTTCTTTGTTCTTGTGTGTGCATGGCAATATACTGTATTTGACCTGGAACCTCATGGTCTGCTTGATGTCTATAGGGATTTTGTACATAGAAAGCGGTGACATGGGGCAATACAGTCTGAAAAGGTCAGCTGGTTGCTTCAAGGAAATTGAGATTAAATGTATGTTTCCACACATCTGTTTTAAAATTCTAGGTTGTCTGGAGGTATTCAACGTTAGCCATTTTAAAAAGGCTCATAGCTACAACCCTTTGCCACTCCATCACTGCATTCAACTCAGAGGTCGAGGTGAGTAATGGGCTATATTTTCCACACAAGTGGGCAACAAAAAACACAAAAACAAAATCATTAATTGCCCACATACAGTAACCAAATGCCATCAAGGGCCCATGCTCTCATTAACCTGGCACCTAATTATCTGCCTCCAGTCTGAGTCGTGACAAGCCCCGGCGTCTGAACCCAACGCTTGTTGTGTCAGCAGTGGGATGCAGCGCTACTGCAGCCCAGCCAGCCAGCCATCAAGCCAGGGCTCCATTAGGTGTGTACCAGACAAAAGCCCCGTGCCGCAAAGGTTCCCCATGCACGCGTCGCTGCAATGTTCCTTCCGTTAATGCCTTCCCTTCCAATTAAATCTGCAACTGTTAATTACTGTAATTATGGGAGCGAGCCCCTCACTCTGTCCCCCCCACCTCCCTCTCTCCCGGTACGTCGAGACAAAATGGCACGGTAGCTGTTGTGCTGCTTCAGTTGTGCGTCTTCTCTGCTCCGGTGAAGCCCTTTGTAGGGAATTGAGTGGGGATAGGGACTTGATTCACTTGATGGGGGTGACGTGGTGGAGACTGCACAGTTCATCATGGATAACTGGGGAAGGAAGTCACAGCCCATGGTCATGTCTCCAGACGAACTAATTAAATGGTGTGTAAAATACACTCCTAGAATAATTGGAAACAAATCATATTTTTTACCTTTTCCATTGGATATTAGACGAGAAGTAGCATCATCATAACACAAACTTTTTTCCCTATAGCAATTATTTGTTGAAATGATTATTTCAAACGGTTATTTTATTGTGAATCGCTATTATAATAGTCTGTATTATAATAGTCTGTATTAAACCACAGCACTGTCACAGTTCTTGCGATGGATATGATGTGATGCGTTGGGTAAAAGTGGAGCTAATTAAAGAGTAGGTTGGCAGCCTTCCTGGTAGTCTCTGTTCTAATGTCCATCCTCTCTGTCCTGCATCTGTCACATGGTGTTGTTGGCACTGTACATTGATCTGACTAGCTCCTCCTCACTGTCACACTACAGACCACCACAACCTGCAGCATCAGGCACAACAATATGCCAGCAGCCATGATGCTCCTTTCCAGGTACATGAGACTTGGGCTGAACATTCTGTCCCTCCAAATCACAGCCACTATTTACCTTAGGTTATAAACACTGTAAAAAAACGAATGTATATGTGTTCTCATTGGTGAGCATCTCAACATGTCTCACCGCTCAGCAGTATGATGGCTGTCAAAGACACCCATTTCCAACAGTACAGCCTCTGCCTCCACCTGCAATTGGGGCTATATATGTTAGCTCGTCTGGGAAGAGAATGTTAATCTATAATTTGAAGTCATATTCTTCTCTATAAAATGCACTCTTCAGAGGGAAACAGCTCCCTCTTTTTCAGGCAGTGCAGTCTCTCCCGTGGATTCACTGAAACAAATCTAAATGATGGACTGTCATCTCTCGTGTAGAAATGCCATTGCAAAGAATATTGTGTCTGGCACTGGATCATGGTCTGCTGTATGTTCCCAATGCTGCTTTATGGTTCATGAGCACACACACACACACACACACACACACACACACACACACACACACACACACACACACACACACACACACAAACGCCTCAAGCCGAAACCATTTATTTTGAGGAATACAGTAAAAACATGGGATTAATGACAGAAGTAGTATTATTTGTTTCACCCTTAGCCTTTAGAGTAATGTATGCATGGCTTCATGTACATTATATTTAGATGAAGTGGTATCTATATGTGCCTGGTTGTCTGTGTGTACAGGACCTGCTGTGTGACCTGGTTTCGTGCAATCTCCATCTTCTAATTAGGGAGCTGCAGAGAAGGCTGCAAAGGAAGGAGCGATTAGTTGCCTTTGGGTATTTCATAACTGGCTTTCAGTGCCACATTTGCATTATGTGCTTGGGGTCTGAATAAAGAATTAGGGTACATTTGCAGTAAATTGAGGCTAGTAGCTAAAAAACAAAAGTACATCAGATATGAAATGAAATAAGAGAGGAAAAAGCAGCAAATGCTGTTAGTTATCTTGAAATGCTATAATACTACTTTACTGTAAATCTCATTTTCTTTGTTACTAAATAATTACACGAAGGTAGCATTTTAAAAAAAATATATATTTTGTATTCTAGGTTTATGTGAGTATTGATGGTAAATGCTTTAACAGGCAGTTACTGATTGGTGCTGATTCTGGGCTGCTAGTGCAGCCCTGTGCTTGAGCCCCATGCTGTATGTGTTCTGTAGGGTCAGTCAGTGTGATGATCTGTAGAGGAGGTCCTGTCCACTCATTTGGCCAGTCTCCCTGACCACTGCGTGCGGCCGCCACAGCCAGGCCTGGTCAGCCATCACTGCGCCACTTGGCCACCTGCCCACTCAAAGTCTGAGAGGGCAACATCCAGAGTGGACACACACACACACGCACGCACACACACACACACACACACACACACACACACACACACACACACACACACACACACACACACACACACACACACACACACACACACACACACACACACACACACACACACAGCAAGTGACAGTAGGCCTTGTTTACCCAGTGTCCCTCCCTCAGTTGTCTCCCATCCTCTCCCCGTGGTCTGTCATGCCATGTGTCACTTTCCACAAATGTTAGTGCCACAATGGGACAGTGATTAATTTTGGTGTGTTCGGCAAAATGTCTACAAGATGTTTGTTTGGGTTATCTTTTCCCACCGACTAACCCATCCCCTCTCCCATCTCTCTGATTCGGTGAAGCCCGACCCCCCCATTCCCTTGTCAAGGACTTTGGGAAAGGACAGCATCATCATCGAAGGACAAAGGCTACCTGAACTGACAAGGATCTTCTTATTTGACCGGAGCCACTTTTTGTCACGTTTTCTTCCCCGCCCCCTGTGCTGTCCGTTTAGAGTGTGCTGGTGGTGTATGATGGGAGAAGTCTTGACCCAGCACCGGGGGGCTGTAACACTTCACTGTCAATGGGCCTTATCACTCACCGCACTGGGAGGAAATACATCATCATGCTAGACAGGGATTCCCCAGTTTAGGGTCCCTTCCCTGCCCTCTATTACTCTGTATTTAATCTATCTGCATGCTCACTTGTTCATCCCCACAGTATCTCTGCCTGCCTCAACTCTAAAGTCAAACCCTCTGCGATCTACAGTGGATACAACAAGAACTCACATGCTTTGAAGTCTCTTTTAAAGAGATGGAATAGTAATGTAAGGTGTGTATCTTTTCCTATTGATGCAGTTTGAAAGAGGGAGCGTGAGCGCGCATTGACAGATGTGCAGGGAACTGTCAAATTCACCGTTTCTGTCTGTGGGGAAATATAATGATTTAGCCCCTGAATTAGACAGGATCCTTTTCAGCTTTTTAATCGTAAGAAAGAAAGTGAAACCAAATGTGGCTAATGCATGCTAGCTTTCCCTCAGTCTGGTATCAGGTATGGTAATTACCCTACCATTAACATTGGGAATAGCTAATGTGTATTAATGTGTTAATTACTGTACATGCTTGAGAGAGCCCGAAGGCATTCTCCCAGATTCTCTGTGCCATGTGGATGTAGGCCAAGCTTAAAAAAGACTTTAAGGACATCAATGAAATATAATCTTTATGTTTTATTGGCCAGAACAAAAGATTTCCAATGGTAATTTGATGCACTTCTCTGCTTCTAAAGCGAGAGCCACTAATCTGGAGGCTTTGAAAACGAGATGATATTAAGTCAAAAGAGACATGGAAACAAGTCTGTAGTGACACAGTGTTCTTTGTGTTCTGTTGTCTCTTGTGTGTTGCTTTGGCATTGTGTTCTAATCACATGGTGGGTTAAGATTCAGGGATCCTCACTAATACTCACCCAGAGAGGGGCCACCTCGGTGGGATCTGTTCAGCAGGCTGAGAGGAGAGCCACGGCCTGCCTGTCTCTGTATTGCTTGGGATTCTATCCTGCTCTAAGAGATGACCTTTGCAAATATTGACAGAAAATAAATTTGGTTTCGATTAGTTAGCTTTAGGAGACCTTTGTGGATCAATGCAATTAGATGCACAGTGTGTCGATATTCGCTGGGACTTTTCGCTGGACGCATTGAGTAGGAAAGGAACTGCATGGGGTCAGGGTTAGGTGTATCGAACAGGATATTTTGAAAGCAGTGGAAGTAACAGAGATACAATGTGTTCTTTAAAATACAACAAGGCACACAGTTCACAATCAATTTGCAACACACTATTGTGCAGTTTGTATTTGTTCATGTTTTTATCCCTCTATATAACCACATGCGGTAGAGAGAAAATAATTAGGTATATAATTAAATATGTGGAACAAATATTCAAACAAAGTAAATGTAAAAAGGGAAAATCATCTCACTAAATTAAAATATCTCTCTCTTTTCCTCTGTGATGTACTGAGGTGTTATGGTCTTCTCTCTGTGACAGTGTAGTACTGCAGTATGATCTGGTGGATAACCCTCCTCCAGCCCCTGATCCTGCTCCTCTCCTCAGCAGCTCACATTAACCCAGCAGGGCTCTGCCTTTATGACTCTCCTGCTCACACTTCAGTGATGAGAGTAAACAAACGCTGGGCCAAAGGTCAGCTAAGCCCCCGGAATAAAAGAAGGCACAGGGGGAAAGAGGTGGGAGGAAAGGAGAGTGGCCAGAGGCATTGCTCAAATCACTGTCAGAACATCAAGCAGGGGTGATAAACGAGACAATGGCACTAAACCGGAAATGATTCTAAACAGTGGAGGGGAGAGAAAGGCCTGCTTTGTCTTCCTCTGTCAGTTGTGTTATTTCATCGGATCAGATATGACATTGAAACATGTAAACATAATAAGTAAAACCACACCTAACTGATATGAATGTATTAATCACAATGTTGACTTCCTTTCAACCCTAGAGTAGAAATTAGGTAAACAACATGAACACAGATTTCAATGAGAGAAAAACAAAAATCCAAGGAGAGAGAAATCCAGTAGAAGATGGAAATTCACAGCACTTGGTCTTTTGGCTGGGAGCTGCTCCCTGCTGTATGTTGAGGCAGGTGGAGGGGGGGAAGTGTTTCCAAACCCGTTTGTTATGGATGGGCCTTGATAGCTGCTCTGGCACAAACACACGCTAGTGGGCTGCTGGAGGGGCGGAACAATCTCAGACCAGTGGAGTAATCATTTTTATCCCGCTGATTTCCCAAATAGAAATGGACATGTATGATAAAAATGTCATGGCCACTCCACACGTTAGCTTCCTAATAGGATTGCACGTCACTTCCTAATGTCTCGCACGGTTTGCCCATGCTCTGAATGGACACATTATTGCTCACAGGAACTTTACTGTAATATATGCTGAGACAAGTAGCTCTTTATGGCCTGTGATTATTTGGTTTGAATGAAACCCTGTAAATTCCCCCAGCTGTGCTTCCCCTGGATAAAGAGTGAGTGGAGTAAAAGTGACAACATGGGTTTGGTGTGGAAATGTGCACTGCTGCTCTCAGAGTTCTAGTTAATGTACCTGACATGAAAAACATGCCTAACTACTTACTATCACCTCCATCACAAAGGAAAGTGCGGACTTGAGCTTGTGTCTGCAGCAAAGGGTAGGCAAAGGTACTGCACTGAGCAAACTTGCTCAATCAACCTCCAGATATTACCACCACCAAAGGTACTATACTAATACTGTAGCTCAGCATCTTTACAGATATGATGGTGATGGGTTAAAGATATGATGGTGATGGGTTAAAGATATGATAGTGATGGGGTTAAAGATATGATGGTGATAGGGTTAAAGATATGATGGTGATAAAGATATGATGGTGATGGGGTTAAAGATATGATGGTGATGGGGTTAAAGATATGATGGTGATGGGGTTAAAGATATGATGGTGATGGGTTAAAGATATGATGGTGATGGGGTTAAAGATATGATGGTGATGGGTTAAAGATATGATGGTGATGGGGTTAAAGATATGATGGTGATGGGTTAAAGATATGATGGTGATGGGGTTAAAGATATGATGGTGATGGGGTTAAAGTTATGATGGTGATGGGGTTAAAGTTATGATGGTGATGGGGTAAAAGATATGATGGTGATGGGTTAAAGATATGATGGTGATGGGTTAAAGATATGATGGTGATGGGTTAAATATTTGATGGTGATGGGTTAAAGATATGATGGTGATGGGGTTAAAGATATGATGGTGATGGGTTAAAGATATGATGGGGATGGGTTAAAGATATGATGGTGATGGGTTAAAGATATGATGGTGATGGGTTAAAGATATGATGGTGATGGGGTTAAAGATATGATGGGGATGGGTTAAAGATATGATGGTGATGGGGTTAAAGATATGATGGTGATGGGGTTAAAGATATGATGGTGATGGGGTTAAAGAAATGATGGTGATGGGGTTAAAGATATGATGGTGATGGGTTAAAGATATGATGGTGATGGGTTAAAGATATGATGGTGATGGGGTTAAAGATATGATGGTGATGGGTTAAAGATATGATGGGGATGGGTTAAAGATATGATGGTGATGGGGTTAAAGATATGATGGTGATGGGGTTAAAGATATGATGGTGATGGGGTTAAAGATATGATGGTGATGGGGTTAAAGATATGATGGTGATGCATTAAAGATATGATGGTGATGGGTTAAAGATATGATGGTGATGGGGTTAAAGATATGATGGTGATGGGGTTAAAGATATGTTGGTGATGGGTTAAAGATATGATGGTGATGGGATAAAGTTAGTGGATTAATGGCGTATTGTTCACATGGGGGATTTGGCTTGGCATGCCTGATGCTACAACTCTTCCAGCATCAATGTCTCCAACACAAATGTCCACATGCATCCTTTAACACCATTACAACTACAAGACAAACATCCAGCCAATAGATGCACAGATAGACACAAATTTGTCTTGCAGTAGCATCTCCACATCTGAGACACACACCAATGTCGATGGGGATTGTTAATGGGGTATGTAATGAGAGAGGTGATAGTATGTTACTTTAAATATCCATATAGTATGGTGTGCTGGGTCACAGTCAGTGCCTGGTAGAGCCCCTCTCTGATTGCTAGGCTACTGCCTCACACAATAGAACGACTAATCTTCTTATTTAAAATTCAAGGGCTCACCATATCTTAATGAAGCCTTAAGAAACTGTTAAATCCCTACATCTCTGGCAGATTATTGAATAGAGATAACCCTGGTAATCATAACATCTAAGTGGGCACTCAGTGTTTACTGCAGATTGGGTGCCCTTTTTATTAATTTATTGGACTGAATAATGGAGATTTATTTGGCTGGTAATTCTGACTGGCTGCAGTCTTTTTTTCATTGTAGCCGTCATGACAACATTCTCCATGCATGCAGGTGTACTCCTATGCTGACTGATGGCTAATTAGGATTGAAATATATAGGAAAGAATGAAAAGAGAAAAGGAAACAGCAGGTCCCGATAACAATAGCGAAAGTCAGCGCTCAATGATTTGTTTGTGTGTGTGTATGTGCGTGCGGGGGCGCGTGTTTGTGCGTGCGTGGTTGCTTGCGAGCCCTGAGGTATCTTAGAGTTGCACAGTAATCAAGTGCACAATTAGAAGAGAAAAAGGGAAAATATTGTCTATGAGTAGTTGTAAATGAAGTAGAATAATGCTAAATATGGTAACGTTAAGAATGTGGAAGAACCCTGGCTCTGTTGTTAATCACAGAAAACCAACAGACAGTTGTGATTTCAGGCTTTGCATCATGCAGAAAAGGCAGACACATGCTTGAGGTTTATTCCTCTGTTTAGCATCCTTTCGGAGAATAGAAGTGCCACCTCGCAGTTGAGCATTTGTCAGTTTATGGATGTTGCTGTCATGTAAGCCTCCCTGTACACACAGTGTGCAGTGCAGTGTGTAGATAAAATAAGGCAGGCCCGGGCTTTAGGCGACAGGAACACAGCACGTACACAGGAGGTACCCAATCCATTCCCACAGGGGATTACCCGCACTGCACTTTGGCTATATGACAGACATCCAGGGAAAGGTACCTATAGAAAATAATTTTGGCTTTAGCGGCTCACTGCTCAGGATACTGTACAAGACAATACTTGTGAGGCTGGCACTGCATAATCTGGGCTGTTGTATGTTTTTTTACCCTCATGGAAATCAGCCAGTCAGCCATGGAGGAGTCAGTTTAAGAGTGTGTCTAGGTGTGGTTCTTGGTGAGTCCATCAAACCCACCCCCTGGTATAGAATGAACACTAAACATATTACAAATTATTATTCAGTTACCATGGAGGTTCTGCCCTATCAAACAAAAGAACAGTATCAAAACTACTTTGTGTCTGTGTCATGTCTGGAGGTCTGGACGTCCTCATGTCTAACTGTCACTCTCTCTCTCTCTGATGTCTCTCAGGCCTCAGCATCCGTGGTGCCCAGGAGGAGGACCCTCCCGACCCCCAGCTCATGCGTCTGGACAACATGCTGCTGGCGGAGGGCGTGTCAGGACCAGAGAAAGGGGGTGGATCCGCCGCTGCCGCCGCTGCAGCCGCAGCTTCGGGAGGGGCCTCAGACAACTCCATCGAACACTCAGACTACAGAGCCAAACTCACCCAGATCAGACAGATCTACCACACAGAGCTGGAGAAATACGAACAGGTTGGTGTGAGTCACACCTTTAACCAGATTCACATCACACCTTTAACCTTTCTGATCTCCCCATCCCGGATCCGGGTTCGTGAATACAGACTCAAGCTCATTACCATAACGCAACGTTAACTATTCATGAAAATCGCAAATGAAATGAAATAAATATGCTAGCTCTCAAGCTTAGCCTTTTGTTAACAACACTGTCATCTCAGATTTTCAAAATATGCTTCTCAACCATTGCAAAACAAGCATTTGTGTAACAGTATTGATGGCTAACGTAGCATTTAGCATTAGCATTCAGCTGGCAACATTTACACAAAAAAACAGAAAAGCATTCAAAAAAATCATTTACCTTTGAAGAACTTCAGATGTTTTCAATGAGGAGACTCTCAGATAGCAAATGTTCAGTTTTTCCTGAAAGATTATTTGTTTAGGACAAATCGCTCCGTTTTCTGCGTCACGTTTAGCTATGAAAAAACCCCTGTATCCAGGATTGTGTAAATCTATCAGCAAGCTCATTAGCATAACACAACGTTAACTATTTATGAAAATCGCAAATGAAATGAAATAAATATGCCATCTCTCAAGCTTAGCCTTTTGTAAACAACACTGTCATCTCAGATTTTCAAAATATGCTTCTCAACCATAGGAAAACAATCATTTGTGTAAAAGTAGCTAGCTAGAGTTAGCATTTCGCGTTAGCATTTAGCGTTAGCATTAGCGTTAGCATCCAGCACGCAACATTAACAAAAACATAAAAGCCTTCAAATAAAATCATTTACCTTTGAAGAACTTCTGATGTTTTCAATGAGGATACTCTCAGTTAGATAGCAGATGCTCAGTTTTTCCAAAAAGATTCCTTGTGTATTAGAAATAGCTCCGTTTTATACATCACATTTGGCTACCAAAAAAAATCCATAAATTCAGTCCTCAAAACGCAAACTTTTTTCCAAATTAACTCCATAATATCGACTGAAAACATGGCAAACGTTGTTTAGAATCAATCCTCAAGGTGTTTTTCACATATCTCTTCATTGATACATCGTTCTTGGACACATGCTTTCTCTCCTGAATCCCAGGAGAAAATGCCCGCACCTGAAGATTACGCACAAATTTAGACAAAGGACACCGGGCGGACCTCTGGAAAATGTAGTCTCTTATGGCCAATCTTCAAATGATATGCCTACAAATACGTCACAATGCTGCTAAGACCTTGGGCGAACGACAGAAAGTGTAGGCTCATTCCTGGCGCAATCACAGCCATATAAGGAGAGAATGGAAAACAGAGCTTCAGAAATTCTGCTAATTCCTGGGTGATGCATCATCTTGGTTTCGCCTGTAGAATGAGTTCTGGGGCACTTACAGACAAAATCTTTGCAGATTCTGAAACTTCAGAGTGTTTTCTTTCCAAAACTGTCAAGAATATGCATAGTCGAGCATCTTTTCGTGACAAAATATCGCGCTTAAAACGGGAACGTTTTTTATCCAAAAATGAAATAGCGCCCCTAGAGCTCTAAGAGGTTTTAACCAGCTTCACATCACACCTTTAACCAGCTTCACATCACACCTTTAACCAGCTTCACATCACACCTTTAACCAGCTTCACATCACACCTTTAACCAGCTTCACATCACACCTTTAACAAGCTTCACATCACACCTTTAACCAGCTTCACATCACACCTTTAACCAGCTTCACATCACACCTTTAACCAGCTTCACATCACACCTTTAACCAGCTTCACATCACACCTTTAACCAGCTTCACATCACACCTTTAACCAGATTCACATCACACCTTTAACCAGCTTCACATCACACCTTTAACCAGCTTCACATCACACCTTTAACCAGCTTCACATCACACCTTTAAGCTTCATAGACGTATTATTAGAGTTCAAAACCAGGAACAACATATTTGTTGTAATATTGGAAACGTACATATTTTGTGGTTCGTTAACTAAGTCTAAGTTAACTAAGTTTCAGGAGTAGTGTAGGCTAAGTTAACTAAGTCTCGGGAGTTATGTGGACTAAGTCAAAGTTAACTACGTCTGGGAAGTAGTGTCATCTAAGTCTTAAGTTAACTAAGTCTGGGGAGTTATGTAGTCTAAAAAGTCTGGGGTGTAGTGTCATCTAAGTCTACGTTAACTAACTCTGGGGTGTAGTCTTAGTAAGTTAACTAAGTCTGGGGAGTAGTGTCTAAGTAAAAAAAAAAATATATATAATTTATTATATATATTTTTTAACCTCTTTTTCATGGTATCCAATTGGTAGTTAATAGTCTTGTCCCATCACTGCAACTCCTGTACGGACTCGGGAGAGGCGAAGGTCAAGAACAGTGTGTCCTCCGAAACACAACCCAACTGAGAGGCACTGCTTCTCGACATAATGCTCGCTTAACCTGGAAGCCAGCCGCACCAATGTGTTGGAGGAAACACTGTACACCTGGTGACCGTGTCAGCGTGCATTGCGCCCGTCCTGCCACAGGAGTAAATAGAGCACGATGGTACAAGAACATCACTGCCAGCCAAACCCTCCCCTAACCCAGACGACGCTGGGCCAATTGTGCACCCATGGGTTTCCCGGTCGCGGCCGGCTACGACAGAGCCTGGACTCAAACCAGGATCTCTAGTGGCACAGCTAGCACTGCAACTCAGACCACTGCGTTACTCGGGAGGCCCAGTGTAGTCTAAGTTAACTATGTCTAGGGATTAGTGTCATCTACAGTGGGGCAAAAAAGTATTTAGTCAGCCACCAATTGTGTAAGTTCTCCCACTTAAAAAGATGAGAGAGGCCTGTAATTTTCATTATAGGTACACTTCAACTATGACAGACAAAATGAGAAAAAAAATCCAGAAAATCACATTGTAGGATTTTTTATGAATTTGTTTGCAAATGATGGTGGAAAATAAGTATTTGGTCACCTACAAAAGTTTATCTCAATACTTTGTTATATACCCTTTGTTGGCAATGACAGAGGTCAAACGTTTTCTGTAAGTCTTCACAAGGTTTTCACACACTGTTGCTGGTATTTTGGCCCATTCCTCCATGCAGATCTCCTCTAGTGCAGTGATGTTTTGGGGCTGTTGCTGGGCAACACAGACTTTCAACTCCCTCCAAAGATTTTCTGTGGGGTTGAGATCTGGAGACCTTGAAATGCTTCTTACGAAGCCACTCCTTCGTTGCCCAGGCGGTGTGTTTGGGATCATTGTCAAGACCCAGCCACATTTCATCTTCAATGCCCTTGCTGAAGGAAGAAGGTTTTCACTTGTAATCTCACAATACATGGCCCCATTCATTCTTTCCTTTACACGGATCAGTCGTCCTGGTCCCTTTGCAGAAAAACAGCCCAAAGCATGATGTTTCCACCCCCATGCTTCACAGTAGATATGGTGTTCTTTGGATGCAACTCAGCATTCTTTGTCCTCCAAACACGACGAGTTGAGTTTTTACCAAAAAGTTATATTTTGGTTTAATCTGACCATATGACATTCTCCCAATCTTCTTCTGGATCATCCAAATGCTCTCTAGCAAACTTCAGACGGGCCTGAACATGTACTGGCTTAAGCAGGGGGACACGTCTGGCACTGCAGGATTTGAGTCCCTGGTGGCGTAGTGTGTTACTGATGGTAGGCTTTATTACTTTGGTCCCAGCTCTCTGCAGGTCATTCACTAGGTCCCCCCGTGTGGTTCTGGGATTTTTGCTCACCGTTCTTGTGATAATTTTGACCCCATGGGGTGAGATCTTGCGTGGAGCCCCAGATCGAGGGAGATTATCAGTGGTCTTGTATGTCTTCCATTTCCTAGTAATTGCTCCCACAGTTGATTTCTTCAAACCAAGCTGCTTATCTATTGCAGATTCAGTCTGGTGCAGGTCTACAATTTTGTTTCTGGTGTCCTTTGACAGCTCTTTGGTCTTGGCCATAGAATAGTTTGTAGTGTGACTGTTTGAGGTTGTGGACAGGTGTATTTTATACTGATAACAAGTTAAAACAGGTTCCATTAATACAGGTAACGAGTGGAGGACAGAGGAGCCTCTTAAAGAAGAAGTTACAGGTCTGTGAGAGCCAGAAATCTTGCTTGTTTGTAGGTGACCAAATACTTATTTTCCACCATAATTTGCAAATAAATTAATAAAAAATCCTACAATGTGATTTTCTGGATTTTTTTCCTCATTTTGTCTGTCAAAGTTGAAGTGTACCTACGATGAAAATTACAGGCCTCTCTCATCTTTTTAAATAGGAGAACTTGCACACTTGGTGGCTGACTAAATACTTTTTTTGCCCCACTGTAAGTCTAAGGTAACTCGGTTAACTAAGTCTGGGGAGTTATGTAGTCTAAGTAATGTAGTCGTCTCAGTAAAATGAGAATATGATCAACTCATTCAGGTTCCATGTTGAGCTTCAGCAATAAAACAGACACATTATAAGAGAAAATGAAAGTTGGAACACTGATGCCTCAGCAGTGCAGCAAGGTGAATTAGACTAATTTACTCCCGGCACTCTGAGAGGAGAGGAGTGAGAGAGGAGAGGAGAGGAGAGGAGAGGAGGAGAGGAGAGGAGAGGAGGGAGGGGAGAAGAGGACACACAACACTTTGCCTGGAGTGAATGCATCTTTCTTAGGGGTGTTTCCAGGTTTTAATTATCTAAATGTAAATACTTAACGAATTTTACTCAGAGTAATGAGCTAAAGTGTGCACTACGTAAATGAGTTATTCTAATTAATCATGTATGAACTACTGGTTTAACGAAAAGCTGTTTAAATTCTCTCTGTGCTGGGCCAAAGCCAAATTGCAAATCGGCATTTGCATTTATAGATGACTTCACCAACTAAGTAATTGAAGTGCTCAGCAGTCGTATAAATACTGGGCTGTGTTTTTCAAAAGCACGATCAGTGAAGATACTTTTAACTAAGGGAGAAGGCTAATAAACACATTCAGCTACTGAAAGTTGTTCCTAACCAAAGGATACTAGCCAGGAGGGTACTAACAGGGCAGGGTTGGGCTCTGTGATTTCTCTTCAGGCGTGTAACGAGTTCACCACCCATGTGATGAACCTGCTGAGGGAGCAGTCCCGCACGCGACCCATCTCTCCCAAAGAGATAGAACGCATGGTTGGCATCATCCACCGCAAGTTCAGCTCCATCCAGATGCAGCTCAAGCAGAGCACCTGTGAGGCCGTCATGATCCTGCGCTCTAGATTCCTTGATGCCAGGTCAGTGTGTATGTATGACGTGCATGTGTGTTACTGTGTGTCTCTGTGTTCCAAAATCTTTCTTAGACCGTGACCCACAAAAGCAATGTTTTCTAGACCCACAAAATCAATGTTTCTAGACCCACAAAATCAATGTTTCTAGACCCACAAAAACAATGTTTCTAGACCCACAAAACCAATGTTTCTATCCTGGAGCATACAGTAGGAAGGCACTCAGAGACAGAACTATATGGAGACATACTGTATGATCGTAATAACAACACTTCCTATAAAATGTACTTCTATATCTGCGAAAAACGAATCAACAACATAAAGCTCCAAACAGTACCCTGCAAATATTCATAGATGATCTTGCCATAAAGCGCACGTGTTACGTGTTACAGCCACCTTTCAAGATAATCATCCGCTATCACCTGAAAGCATGTTAGATTAAATGAAGTGGGAACAAAGTCATATGTAATCAGCAGGTGTTCTGGATTACTGTAATCACAAACCGTTTGTGGAGTGGAGCTCTAAGGAGAGTGGGAGGAAGCAGAAACCAAGCAGAAGCACATTTGCTGCCCATTGCTTGTGTGAAGTGCAGTAAACAAGGCAAAATAAGCAGCAAATGCTAAATAACATGATAAGTAGTTCCCTGGGGGGTAGAAAGGGACCCAGATCTAGTTAGAGTTGGTTTGTTCCCACTGGAGTTCCCTGTTGTTGAGTGGAGCTCTAAGGAGAGTGGGAGGAAGCAGAAACCAAGCAGATGCACAGTTGCTGCCCATTTGCTTGTGTGACGTGTATTAAACAAGGTAAAATAAGCAGCAAATACTCAATAACATGATAAGTAGTGCCCTGGGGGGGGTAAAGAAGACCCAGATCTAGTTAGAGGGGATTTGTTCCCACTGGAGTTCCCTGGGGCTGTGGCATTCCAGGAACAATGCTTAGCTGGGCATGTCTTGATTTCTATAATGTTACGAGATGCAACTGGGCCTAGTACTCCATCACCAAGCCTGTCCATCTGCTGTGCTAAACACTACACATTACATGCTTGGCCTGGAGATCAGAGACCAACAGACCAAATTAAGCAATGTATGTGTTTGTGTGTTTCTGTGTGTGTTTGTGGGTTTAGCGGTTGGAGGATGGCTTGGTGTGTGTTGATGAGGATGGTGCTGAAAGGAGGACACAATATTCCGCTCCTGAGACCCCCATTCCTCATTATTTTCACCATTTATGTGAGATTGATTGTGCTATTTGTCCGATCCAAATGGATGAGTTAATGCTGGTTTCGCTAATGAGCTTCCTTGGCCTTTCTCTCATTTTGTTCACTATTCAGGCGGAAAAGGAGAAACTTCAGCAAGCAGGCGACGGAAATCTTGAACGAGTATTTCTACTCGCACCTCAGCAACCCATATCCCAGTGAAGAAGCCAAAGAGGAGTTGGCCAAAAAGTGCAGCATTACAGTATCCCAGGTGGGTGCAGCTTCCTTATCTCAGACGCAGTGGCTGGTGGGTATTCAGGGGAGAAAAGGCAGTATACGAGGCCCCTGGCTGCAACTCAAGACCATTCTGGAAGGACGGCTAGGCCACACTATCAGAGAACAATGTCCTTATCTTACCTTGACATTGAGCCTAATGACACCCCAGCTAGGGCAGGTTCAGCCTATCACAGCAGTGGCCACGGGGAGGGGAGGTCAGCGTCCTAATATTGGCCGCAATCAGAGGCCTACAGTGGGTAAGCCCTCCATATATGTCCTCTCTGGGCCTGTTAGTCCTCCATATATGTCCTCTCTGGGCCTGTTAGTCCTCCATAGATGTCCTCTCTGGGCCTGTTAGTCCTACATAGATGTCCACTCTGGGCCTGTTAGTCCTCCATAGATGTCCACTCTGGGTCTCCTGCCATTTTCTTTGTCATTCTCTCTGTCTGCTCAATCAGTCCAGGTGGCTGGATGTCAACCTGTATAGGTTATCCAGTTAATCCATATGATGTTTAAGGTACATGTGAAGTCACAGTGCTCAGGCTTAGACTTGTACATGCAGACGACACTGCTTCACCCAATAAACATTTTGTTTTTTACAAACAATTTATGTGACTTTCCCACTTGACCTTTTATCTAATAGATGGGTTAACCTGAAGGCAATATAATCTCTCACACCCAACCCCCACACCCAAACCAATTCAGCATTGTTCTCCTCCTTCACTCTGTTCTGCTACTATTGTTAAACTTTGGATAATTTAGATTTGTGTATTCTAGTTCAGATGTTAATCCATGGTTGTTCCAATTTGAGAATTACCTATACAATAAACACTGATTTGCAATGTTCTCTCTTGTCTGTGGGGAGGGGGTGTGGAGGGGTATATTGAGTGTAGTCATGCAGAGTCAGATACTGTAAAAGCCCATTCTTTTTTGCCTTCAGGGGGTGGGAAGCACCATCACAGTATCACAGGTATGTCATGACTTCTCCTGATCCACTGTTGTTGTTTTCATTCTTTTGTATATTTTCTTGGTTTCTGTATGTGCACCTTCACAGTCTACCACTGCACACAGATCCCCTTCCTCACACAAATGGACTGATATCCTGGCATTCAAAATCAGTCTGATGCTATTTTAATGTAGGCGTACCATGCTTACAGCTTTACTGTAAATTTGGCACCAAGCAAGTTCCACTGTGATAAATAGAATGTGTGTTATTTTGCTGTTGAATATCACACAATATTGGGTGAGCAAATCATATGCCAAGACTAGGTATCATACAACATTTTCATTGTTTTTTCAGCGCACTTTTGATCATTCTTTATGATTGCTAAATACCATTTAAAGACAACAACCATACCACCACATTATATGTTGGTTTTGATGTCTCATGTCATATAATTTTACTTTTTTGTTATTTATATTACACAAATAATTTGTTTTCTACACAGTATGCATTTTTTGTTAGTTGTAGATCGTCTGCTAGTTATGTCCTTCTTGGTTTTAGAACATGCAGCGTGTGTCTAATGTTCTGCTTTCTGCCAGTGTGGTTCATGTTAGTTGAAGGAGTGGGCATTGACCCTCACAAGTGGAACAGTTCTCTGTTCTGAGTGCTTGACTTAACAGGGCACTGTAGGAGTTCCCAGGAGAACAAATCAGTCCAGAAATAAGAGGCCTTTTAAGAATTCACTTGAACTCATCTCAAGCCCCATTAGCAGGGTTCTCCTTGACAACCCTAGTCCACTGCAGCCACTCCTATTGACTACTTTGTAGTGCTTTGGCTCAGTCTTAGTGAGTTAGACTATGTCAAGTCCTCTCTGAGTTTGTTGTCTTACCCAAGCATAGGAGAGCCTGGTGAAGTCAGAAGAGTTACTCCAGAGAATGGGCAATAATGGCGTGTTTGGGTATTTCCAGATACTCTCAAAATCAATGGTGAGGTTTGTTCACTAAGGAAGGCATTATGTACAGTATTACAGTACCTTTGTATACTTCCTTATAGAACTTTATTTCATATACACTACAGTGACTGTAGTATAAATATGTGAATCAATAAGCATTAGATATCAGTCTGATGGTTATCACAGATGTCTAGGTGGAATCTACTGCTTTGATTTATGGATTGACTAAGTAGGTTTAGGTGGACATTACACAATGCCAATATTGTTCTTTGACTAGAGGGAACTGAGTGTGTGTTTCATTGCATGAGCATATACTGAACAAAACTATAAATGCAACATGTACAGTGTTGGTCCCATGTTTCATGAGCTGAAATAATAGATCCCAGAAATGTTCCATACTCACAAAAAGGTTATTGCTCAAAAATGTTGTGCTCAAATGTGTTTACATCCCTGTTAGTGAGCCTTTCTACTTTGTCCAGATAATCTACCTGACAGGTGTAGCATATCAAGAAGCTGATTAAACAGAGTGATCATTATACAGATGCATCTTGACAGTACGTGTTCCATTTGTATTTTTGTTCAGTATAATTTGAGCCAGTTTGCTACAGCAGGAAAATAATCCTGCATCAACAGGAAATGTGAATTATTATTTGTATTATAATTCATGGACATTTTTTGTAGTGGTTGATAAATTTTTCCTTAGGGAAAATCAAGTCTGACATTTTAAAGTGGATATTACAAACTTTAGAAGCATTTTAAAACCTTGAATACTCAACAAGTTTGCATGTCCTGATCTGCAGGAAAATCCTCAGCACCAAAATAGTGTTAAAGTTAAGATCCTACATCTGTAATTCTGTTGTTCAAGATATTACCTCAGTTCATGAAGCAATGGCCCTCTAAATTCAGGATGCAGTCTTACTCTATTATTTCACTCTGTCAGTATGCATGTGTGACAATAAAGGTGTGGGATTGGACGGCAGTGGTTTCTGTCAGTGTTTATGGATGTGTCAGGGGCCATAATTGATATAATCTCCAGACAATGCTGCTGTGAGGGGGCACTCTGCTCCCAGGGCACAGACAGGGACAGGCAGCCCTCTAAACGGACAAAAGAGAGAGAGAAAGCTCAGAACACAGGGCCGATTCAGCACCACAATCTGTGTTTACCAATTTCAGAGCTCACAGTCTTCACACTTATCAATATTTCAGGTCATTATATATTTAGGCGAGGGATGCCTTGGGTTAAGGTGTTAAGTATTCATGTTCTCTGTTCTATTATTGATAATATTAGCAGCAAGATGGCCACTGAAACTACCTTCGTCTGTGTAATTAAGACCCATGTTTTAGGTTTCGTTAAAGAGTCTCCCGAAGAAGACCTTATGAATCCAGTGGTATTGAGATCTTGGAAAGATCATCTATTCCCTTTCAATGACAAGAGCAGTGTATTGACCCGGAGTGGGGTAGAAATGTTAGTGAATTATTAACTACTGTTACATGCCCCCTCTAGTGGGTCACTGAGAACAAACCCGGTGTCGTGTTCTTGCAAGGAGTCTGCATGACCATTATACAATCGCTCCTTTTGATGCAGCTGCTGAGGTCAGGTAATTCAGTCTTTCAACTTGGCTCCCACTACACAGGGAAGTCAATTGAATGCACAGTCTGTCACAAGATAAAAGGGAATTAGTTCTGTGGATTGGGTTGTGGTCCCTACCGTACGGTGCCTGCATTTACACAATGTTTAGCTCAACTGTGAATCACCAAAGCCAGAGTTGAGTGGGCAGGAGAAAAATGTGTGTGACCAGGGGAAGTGGTCCCTTAATACCCAGGGTAGAGGATGCTAACACTGCTGAGGCTGTGCAATCTAACAACACCGTACAGTGGTTAAACACAGTCATAACAACTTGTCCTGAATAATAGAATAACACTGACCAGGTCTTCACAAACTGATATATTCAATAGAATTTCCCCATGATCTGTCAAAAGCAATTCTGTTTTTGAATTGATTGTAATACTTTTATATTTCAAGCATTCATGTAACACAATGTTGAATACTGGAGAGTTCATTATTTCTATCAATAATCAGAAGCAAATATATTTGAGAACTTTTTTTTCCAGTAGAACTATAGTCCCAGTAGAACTATAGTCCCAGTAGAACTATAACCCCAGTAGAACTATAACTCCAGTAGAACTATAGCCCCAGTAGAACTATAGCCCCAGTAGAACTACAGCCCCAGTAGAACTACAGCCCCAGTAGAACTATAGCCCCAGTAGAACTATAACCCCAGTAGAACTATAGCCCCAGTAGAACTATAGCCCCAGTAGAACTACAGCCCCAGTAGAACTACAGCCCCAGTAGAACTATAGCCCAGTAGAACTATAACCCCAGTATAACTATAACCCCAGTAGAACTACAGCCCCCAGTAGAACTACAGCCCAAGTAGAACTACAGCCCCAGTAGAACTATAGCCCCAGTAGAACTATAGCCCCAGTAGAACTACAGCCCCAGCAGAACTATAGCCCCAGTAGAACTACAGCCCCAGTAGAACTATAGCCCCAGTAGAACTACAGCCCCAGTAGAACTACAGCCCCAGTAGAACTACAGCCCCAGTAGAACTATAGCCCCAGTAGAACTACAGCCCCAGTAGAACTATAGCCCCAGTAGAACTACAGCCCCAGTAGAACTATAGCAAAACCAAAACCAGCGATAGTCACCATGGTGATTACCATTATAACCATTTTTCAAAGGCCTCTCATATATTGCTAATCCAAGCTCATTGTCATTATCATTGTGTTTATTATGCACTATAATGCCATGTAGATGGGATTCACAAAAGTGTCTGGCTGTGGTGTGGCTAGGTAGTTTTCATTATGTTGTGGCCCTTGTGTTAAAACAGCGCTGCTGATAAGTGACTTCTTTATGATGCGCTGTGAGGCCCATAGATGCCATTGAAGCAGACAGGTACGGCCTCGGTCCTCCATGTCATTTCATAAAGAATCGATTAAAGGTTGCTACAGCCATTACCCAGCAGCACACACACACACATAGGCAGACAGACAGGCAGCTCAACTCAGTCGTAACTATTAGATGAAACAGGCCAGAGGCTTTAGAGAGCTGTCTGGAGGCTTCTTTTTACCTATGCTTTGTTTTAGCTCTCTTAAATGTTAGCCCAAGTACTGTACCGCAGAATCATTACTGATATTAAAGGCATTATAGTTCTACATTTTCTGAAATATAACAATGCCATTGTATTTGTCTTAAAGTGATTTCTCAAAGCATGGTAATGTTTTTATTTCCTGTTAAATATATACAGTAATATATATATATATAAATAAAAACATATATATAAATGCATAAAAGTGCATAAAAACCTCTCTCTGAGTGGTATCATTATTGGGATATTACTGTATGTATATATATATATATACACACACATATATATGTATATATATATATTTATATATATATTTATATATATATATATATTCACAGTAATATCCCAATAATGATACCACTCAGAGAGGGGTTTTTATGCTCTGCAGTGCTGTGATCTGGCTCAAAGGTTGAGACTGCCTGCATCCTCACTGCCCTTAACAGCCACTGTAAGCAGGTTAAGTAAAAAGGATGATGGCTAGGGCTTTCATTGCTTCCAATTAAACCTTGCTTGTTAGTTTAACCTCTAGGTAAACACATTAAACAATTGATGTCAAGAAAACCCTGCCAACAGTGGCTTCGCCTGAATGGTCATTCATTTTAATTGCCTAGATATTAAAGATTTAGAAGCACAGAGACATGCAGGATAGAAACGATCTGATGTCATGCAAATCCAGTTGGTTTGCGCATGCTGCAGCATTGGCGGGTTGCTGGAGATATTAAAATGTAAGCGCAGGGGTGGAAATGAAATAAAGCTTCATTAGGGGCAGATGCTCTTTGGCTGGTCCGGCAGAAGGCTGCAGGAGCTGAGGGGAGCCATAGCACGGCGACAGGCCACTCTAATTTATAGGCCTATTAAAACACAACCCTAATCTCTTTATTATTCCACTCTTATTGCAGAGCCAGCCCTCACAACCTGGAACGTTTATTCATTTATTTTCTTTCTTTCTACCATGAGGTTGGAACGATTTATTTCTGCCACTGTGCTGTAATACTGTAGTATTAGTCATAATGATATAATACAAATATAAGCATTTAGAAATAGTAATATAGGAACTGCACTTTTTAATTATAGAAGCTACACTTTTTACAGATTTTAATGTTAGCATGTATTATTATATATTATGTATATGTTAGCATGTTGTTAAAGTGATAGCTAAACTGTGATGATAGAGTTTCAATGAATAGAGACACAGCAAACATTTTGCCCTGAGATTGTATTTCATATGGACACAAAAGTTCCTCATGAACGTTGTGTTGTAGGCCTCACTGTAACTCGTTGACCTCATCATAGCACCACAATGCCTGCGTCCTGTATTATGCAGCCTGGCTGACTGAATGTGCAGTGGCCAGACATGGGTTTGATGCTCTGCACTGGTGGACTAAGAAATCATCTTCATTAATATTCATCTGTGTATCTGTTAAGCAACTTCTACCACCAGTGCAGTAGCAAGCAAGTCTACACATAACATGTCAGAACTTATTTCCTTAGGCCTGGCAATGTAATACAATCTGAGAAATGTTCAGTGTGTGTTGTGGGAGAGAAGCAGCCCCTTGTGTGTTGGTTTTGTCAAGAGACAAACAGAGAGCATGTCATGCTCCTTTCTATGATAACGCACAAGTGATTCCTGATTATTGCTTAATTAGCCTGCATACCCAGTGGACATTACTGCAGGGGCTGGGAATTGAGTACTTGATGGACCCAAACGTGACATCTTGAAACAATCACACTGCTCAGTGCACAGTGCCTTGGCTGCTTGACGTCTGACACCTCGGCTCTCCCTCTGCTCTCTCCCCCAGGTATCCAACTGGTTCGGCAACAAGAGAATCCGGTACAAGAAGAACATAGGCAAGTTCCAGGAAGAAGCTAACCTGTACGCTGCTAAGACTGCAGTAACAGCAGCGCATGCAGTGGCCGCCGCAGTGCAGAACAGCCAGACCAACTCCCCTACCACACCCAACTCCGGTAGGCACCCCTGTGCAGGCCCTAACTCTGCCATCCACCCCCAGCCCTCAGACCCCAGCCCCCCATGCTCAACCCCCACTCACGCACCATTCACACAGGCAGGAGTGACAGGCACTGCTCCCAGCCTTGGGATCACAGAGTCTCCTGTCTTTGATACAGTCGATGCCAAATAAGACAAGCAAACTCATGCATAAAGAGTGCATTCTTGGTTTGTGAACCCGAGAACAGATGTGTATCTGACAAAAAGACAATTCAAAATGATGTCACTGAGGTTTTGTTTTCCCTTGACTTTTCCTCAGCCCCCCCTCTAATTTGTCAAACTGTAGCTCCACTGTATGGTAGTGCATTTTATTCTAAGAGAGATTGAAAATAATAGCTGGGAGCAGTTAGAGTAGACTGTATAGGTTACACCAATGTGAAATAACAACAGCAATGCACACAATTGTTAATGAATAATGGGACTCACAAATGACAGTACAAAGACATCCAACACAATGTATGGTCCAGGAGAATGACTGTGATTTTGGACTTGGCTGACCTGACAAGGGGATGTGATCTGGTAAGCGATAGCTATTTGAAGTGGTCCCCTTTTTCTTGCACCCAGGATTCCAGATGAAAGATGAAGAATTTCAGCTGGACTCTGCAGAGAGCAAAAACACTCTTTTAACCAACATGTTTACTGGTACTGCTCTTTTCATAAGCTTATTTTTGTCCTTGTCATTGGTATATGATATTTCCCCACTAACAGTAGATAGGAAGTTAGGGATGTGGAACAAATGGGAGCTTAAAGCGATCAGCCACATGTTGGATCACTGTTTGTTTCATGTGATTTTTATTCCATTTGTTTTGCCTCCTTTTTTTGTGGACAATCTGAATACCCTCCTCAGAATTATGACATGACCACTATCCTCTACTTTATCATGTGTTTCCTTGCTTTCCTTCCTTTTGTAGTTGCTTGCTTTTTGGGAATCTAGTAACTGAGTGTAGTAGTGGTTGTTGTGTATGTACAGTAGAGTGTGTTTGTGTCTCTCTGTGTGCTTGTGTGTGTGTGTTTAGTTAGTATGTACTCTTTCCTCGTAGCCCTCTATATAGTTATTCAGCTACTTACATCTTCCCTTTCCAGGTTCTTCAGGTTCTTTTAACCTCCCAAACTCTGGGGACATGTTCTTGAGCATGCAGTCTCTGAATGGGGATTCTTACCAAGGGGCACAAGTCGGAGCCAATGTGCAGTCACAGGTAGGAGCCACAAACAGGGACAGGTCTTATGTGCAAATGCACAGAGCCGTCCCGGTTTTGCCTGTGTGCTGAGCCGTCCACAGTGCAGTCTTGAAGTACAGTAACTAAGACATGCTTCCCACATTGGGCCAGCTCAGATTCCCTGTGTCACAGTTTCTACTGTAAAAGTGACAATGTGGGCTCCATTGTCTATTTTCAGAACATTGAAAGTGTTTACTGACTGTAATTCGCTTTGGATGGAATATTCTGGCTTACCTAAAAATATCCCACCCCATTGCTATCAACAATTATTTCTAAAATGCTCCAGAAAATGTATTTATTTAATCTCTGTAACTGACTAGATTGAAGATTCCCATTTTGTGAATGCATTTGGCTTTGACTTGAGCTCATGGGTTGGTGTTGGGTTCTATTGTATTGTATTCTCCCTACAGTCCTGTCTTGTATTCTTTCCTGTCTTTGTCTCATTTTGGTTGTGTTGCATTTTGTTGCTGTTGTTGTCATCCATTATGTTATTTCTTCAGGTTCAGAGACAGACATAGAGAAACATTGCCAGAAGATACTGACCCTACCGTTACACTTGTTTACACTGAGCTGCATTGGGGTCGGAACACAATCATGGTTACATAAAGACACCATGGAGCCGTCGTGAGATATGAGTTGGAAAACGTACCTCAATGCAGGGATGGGATATGCCACTGTACTAAAAGTGTTACCTTTATCCACACTGCTCCATATAGAAGATTGGAATAGTACTAGTTTTCCCAGAAACCTGCCCTTTTTGTTCTCATTCTAGCTAGCATTAGCCACATCAGCCATTATTGAATGGCATGTGACGTTGAACAACAAAGGAGCTGATTGGCTGACACTGCCATTCCAAAATGCTAGCCAACATTGAGGATGAAAAGGGCAGTTTTCCCCGAAAAGTAGAAGCATTTCATTCTTGTCGGTGTATCAGTATGGATAAAGATCAAATTTGGAGTACAGTGGCATATCCCATCCCTGCATTGAGGTACGTTTTCCGACCAGTATCTTGCGCCGGCTCCCTGGTGTCTTAATGTAACCATGATTGTGTTCTGACCCCAATGCAGCTCAGTGTAAACAAGTGTAACGGTAGGGTCAGTATCTTCTGGCAAAGAGAAACATATCCATAAACATGTCAGATGTCCCCATCAGAACTAGAGATGAATGGTTTTGGACATAGTTGCAGGAAGTAGGGGTGCTGAGGGTGCCCCCCCCCTCCCAACAACAGCACCACCAACCCATCTTCCAGCTGCCATGGTTTCATAAAGTGCACACACCAATCATAACATCATGGAGAGATTAGTCTGGTTAACGTGTTGTCTGTGTCTCGTAGTCCCTTCCCACATGGAGTAAGTTTTGTATGTTTTGAAACATGGCATTGAGCATGTGTGTTAATGTAAAACCCCATGCCATAGTGAGTTGACAGCCATGCCCACCCTCTCTCTCCCATCAGGTGGATACCCTGCGCCATGTTATCAGTCAGACGGCAGGATACAGTGAAGCTCTAGGGGGGAACACTATGTACAGTCCACACGGCTTGGATGTAAGTGTCTCTGCTTCCTCTTTCTGTAGACAGTGGTTATACCTTGAGCAGACCTTGTCCAAACTGGATCCATTCTACTGCAAACATTAGTCACAGTATGTTAGTAGTAAGCTCGGATACAGTTCACCTTGACTTGCTTCCAACTGTGTGATAAAAGTAAATGCTTAGACAAATAAATCATTTATTTTCTTTCTTGACCCGTTATACATTTCCTTTTCTCAGAACAAAGTTTTGAATGTTACTAGAAAAGGTTTTATGGAAATCTAGGCTGTCAGGAACATAGTAAGAATAGATGGCTAATCTGAGCTCAGTAAGCCAGGGAAGTGAGAAACTCCATTCAGCACTGCCATAGCAAATGATTGAGCTTCTTAAAGGATGAAGCGAACATGTGACACAGGAGATCAGAGATTGTAGGTATGTTGGTACATTTTCATTGCAGGAGGATAAAAGCATAGTTTAATAAAGTACACATAGATCATAGTGCAGGTGGAATAAAATCCCCCTGTTTTTGCTTTTATTAACATCTTGTAATACCTTATGTGACTGAAACCAAAATGAAATGAGTAGGCTTTTAGTTGTTTATCTATGTTTGGTTTAGCTTTTTTGAAATGCTTCAGAGACATTGCCATATCCTTATCATGATGATAAAATATGAAAGTGAGATCGCCTGCAGCTTTTTACAGACGTGAATTCCATCTTCCTTGATGAGGCCTGATATGGTGCTTTTTTTATAATACAGTGCATAATCTGAAGCCATCAGAGTAAAGATTCATTTATTTGATGAGAGAGAGCAAGAAAAGAGAGAAGCAGAGGGAGGATGAGAAATGGCTTCTGACATATTTCCCTTAGCAATATCAGAGAGAAAATATTACCATTTGTTGTCTTTATGTTGCCATGGTTGGTACAGTGAAGGCTCAGTTATCTTCAGCTTCCCATCATGACAGCTATTGTTATTGAGAGGCATTTGAATATAATGAGTTTATATGTACAGTCTAAAATAATCATATAATAATCATAATCATATAAAATTATATAAAATACATTTTCAGTAATACAAAGAGATAAACCGAATACTTTCGACATTATGAACCTTGGTCAACTGTTTCAATTATAATTTTTTTCTTCAAACTTGACAATCACTCCAGTCCCAATTAATTGTATAAAAGTTGGATACATGCAGTTGAAGTCAGAAGTTTACATACACTTACGTTGGAGTCATTAAAACTCGTTTTTCAACCACTCCACAAATTTCTTGTTAACAAACTATAGTTTTGGCAAGTTGGTTAGGACATCTACTTTGTGCATGGCACAAGTACATTTTCCAAGAATTGTTTACAGACAGATTATTGCACTTATAATTCACTGCATCACAATTCCAGTGGGTCAGAAGTTTACACTAAGTTGACTGTGCCTTTAAACAGCTTGGAAAATTTCAGAAAATGGCATGGCTTTAGAAGCTTCTGATAGGCTAATTGACATCATTTGAGTCACTTGGAGGTGTACCTGTGGATGAATTTCAAGGTCTACCTTCACACTCAGTGCCTCTTTGCTTGACATCATGGGAAAATCAAAAGAAATCAGTCAAGACCTCAGAAAAAAATTGAAGACCTCCACAAGTCTGGTTCATCCTTGGGAGCAATTTCCAAACGCCTGATGGTACCACGTTCATCTGTACAAACAATAGTACACAAGCATAAACACCATGGGACCATGCAGCCGTCATACCGCTCAGGAAAGAGACGTTCTGTCTTCTAGAGTTGAACATATTTTGGTGCGAGAAGTGCAAATAAATACCAGAACAACAGCAAAGGACCCTGTGAAGATGCTGGAGGAAACAGGTACAAAAGTATATATATCCACAGTAAAACGAGTCCTATATCGACAGCAAGGAAGAAGCCACTGCTTCAAAACCACTATAAAAAAGCCAGACTACGGTTTGCAACTGCACATGGGGACAAAGATCGTACTGTTTGGAGAAATGTCCTTTGGTCTTATGAAACAAAAATAGAACTGTTTGGCCATAATGACCATCGTTATGTTTGGAGGGAAAAGGGGGAGGCTTGCAAGCCGAAGAACACCATCCCAACCGTGAGGCACGGGGGTGGCAGCATCATGTTGTGGGGGTGCTTTGCTGCAGGAGGGACTGGTGCACTTCACAAAATAGATGGCATCATGAGGTAGGAAAATTATGTGGATATATTGAAGCAACATCTCAAGACATCAGTCAGGAAGTTAAAGCTTGGTTTTCTTCCAAATGAACAATGACCCCAAGCATACTTCCAAAGTTGTTGCAAAATGGCTTAAGGACAACGTAGTCAAGGTATTGGAGTGGCCATCAGAAAGCCCTGACTTCAATCCCATAGAAAATGTGTGGGCAGAACTAAAAAAGCGTGTGCAAGCAAGGAGGCCTACAAACCTGACTCAGTTACACCAGCTCTGTCTAGAGGAAAGGGCCAAAAGTCACCCAACTTATTGTGGAAAGCTTATGGAAGGCTACCCGAAATGTTTGACCCAAGTTAAAGTTAACAATTTAAAGGACAATGCTACCAAATACTAATTGAGTGTATGTAAACTTCTGACCCACTGGGAATGTGATGAAAGAATTAAAAGCTGAAATGAATCATTCTCTCTGCTATTATTCTGACATTTCACATTCTTAAAATGAAGTGGTGATCCTAACTGACCTAAAACAGGGCATGTTTACTAGGATTAAAGGTCAGGAATTGTGAAAACTGAGTTTAAATGTATTTGGCTAAGGTGTATGTAAACTTCCGACTTCAACTGTATTTGGAAGAACATTAAAGGAGCACACTGTTTTTTTTGTGGTGTTTACAATGTAAGCAAGCACTCTCCTGCTAAACTATAACACAGGCCTTCATTAGTGTTCTCAGACACAGCTTGCTGTCATTTTGGTTTTGTTGAGCACCTTTTAGCCTGCAGGCCTTTAGAAGAAGTGTCAACCTCTAGCAGGCTCAACTGAAGTGTTTCACACTCTCCCACAAGGTTTCTCACTTTCCTTCACTGTTTAAGCCAGAGCTCACTTAATCACCACATGAGAATATGCTCTGAAATCCAACATTAATGACAACAAGGGCACCTGCAAAAATAGGAAAAATATCCAGGCAACAAAAAAACATGCTTTGAATAATTAATTTCAAGAGATGGAGAGGCCTTCTCATCCAGCAATACTCTTATTTCAATGTAGTACTGACATTGTGACAACACAGACCAGCTATAGCTATTTATTGACCTATTCCAGGCGATCTAAATCATCAAAATACTAATTCCACCAATGAGCCACATGAGTACTAGAGCTCCCAGTTTACGGTAATGCAGACAAATTGTTTTGATAATGAAGTGCATCATAGGTAAATGAGCATACGCTAACCTTTTGTTTTGTTGACGTGACGGAGGTGATCCAGCAAAGGCTAGTCCCTGCCGCGAGCCAAGCCAAGTAAGGCTGGCTCAGACTGGCTCTCTTGGAAATGGCCTGCCCTGTCACTTCCACTCACTTCCACCTCACCCCGCCCCAGCCTTCCCTCTTCCTGACTGACAGAAGAATATGTAGCGACAAGCTGCTGAAATCTGATTGGACATTGATTTCAGAGTTCGCCCCCATTGGCTGAGACATGAGGCCAATTTGTTTCAATGAGTCTCATTGCTAATCCTAATATAACGCAGAGAATGCCCATTTGCTTGGCAGTTATACTATATCAAAGGAGACTATGGATGGGAGATTAAGTCAATGAATTCTAATGCATCTTTTTGCGCAATATTCCAAATACCTGTATGGCAATAATCCTTTTTTAAAATTATTTTTATGAACATTTATGTCCGCTTGTTCTCATAATGTATTTTTGGTCTTGTGTCTTTTGCTCCTCTGTGCTGTGTGCACCTTCCGATTTACATCTGAGATCTGTATCTAATGACGAGATGCTCATGTTTCCACCCTAACAATGGGAGTTGTTGTGCCAAAGGCGGGAAGGCAGGTGACAAGCTTACGTCCAAAATAAGCCCATAGAAACGCATTGGGCTTATTTTGGACAGATTTTAGTGAGAGTGAAACCTCTTGCTTCGCCTCTTCCTCTCTGTTTACACACACACACCAAGCCACTCCCCCTGCCACTCACAACAACAAAGATGAGAGAGCACTTCTTCCTCTCTGACAAGCGGTTTCAACTCGCCATTTGCAGACAGAATATGGACACAGAAACACATTGAGACATTTTACTGTAATAGAAAAGTTAACCTTTCTAACGATAGACTTTGTGTCTCAACTCCTCAAATTGTGAGCAGAGCAGATGCTACTAAAACAGGAGTATCAATTAACATGATTGTGGAAAATGTATGCTCAGTTTGTCCCGCTAGCAGCAGTTATACTAGCTGTCTAGTTTGTGTTTTATAGATATGCAATTGACATAAAACACAATTATATAAAGAATTGGCAACTCGTTCTCATTCTGAGAAATAAGGTAGGCCGCTTGATTTCAACATCTGAACAAAGTGGACAGGCTAGCATGCTAACAACAATTCAACTGTTCAAACTCGTTAACTAGCAAATAGATACAATTGTGCTCAACTTTAAATATCAAGATTATCTGGCTGAAATGTAGGCTTGTGCTTGACTGATTGTTTATGAGACCTGTGTTTATTTTCTATCATGCCTGCTGCAAGAAGTTAGTCAAATCAAAATCAAATGAAATTGTATGTCACAAGCACCGGATACAACTGGTGTTGACTTTACCGTGAAATGTTTGCTTACGAGGAATTCCAAACTATGTTTAAAATAATTCAAATGAAAATATATGTAACACGTAACATGTAACATGTAAAAATTGTAGCTATGATTTTTAAGCCATATCGTCCAGCCCTAAAGGTGACACCTTTTTTTTATGAATTAATTAGTAAATGAGCATACGTACACACACATACTGTGTACACAATGAGAATGACTATTATACCTTATGTTTTGGTTATCTGTATTCTACTAAATATATTTTATTGTACAAAGATATCTTATTCTCCCTCACATAAAAATGTATTGGGGAATAATAACTGGTCTTGATTACAAATAGAGGCTCCTTACAACTGCATTAGGTTGTTAACATGGACTTCTTCATTTGTAGTGAGATATTATATTACTAAGTATTTAATTGTGATCCCTTCTCTTCTGCTTCCTTCCTAGGCTAATGGGGGATGGCACGATACAACTACTCCATCTGCTGTAATCTCCCCAACAGAAGGACCTGGAAGTGTGCACTCTGATACCTCAAATTGATCTCTGTTATCGATGCATCTGATCCCCAAGCTGTAAAGCCTGAACTTTCACTGACTGACCAACCAGAGAGGATAAACAAAACTTTTTTTTCAGAACTAATTGTCTGCTGCATCTACCAGAGTCCTCAACTCCCCTCGCAATGACTTTCTACAATGTGGACACCTGATGTTTTCTTGGTAGTTCAGTGAAGTTGTCACTCAAAGTTCATCAGTCTCATGATTATAATTCACCATTGCTATAGTTATGTTTGTCATTTGAAGGGGTAAGCACGTAGTGTACAAATCAAACAAGACCCAGCTCTTTATTGTGCAACATTCATTTCAATTGACAATTGATTTAAGAAATTATCTTTCCCAAGCTGAAATTATTCCCAGTGCTGAGTGGATGACATTATGTGTTGTCATAGTTATTCTAAAACGTTTTGGTTTTGAAATGCAATATATATACAGTACGAGTCAAATGTTTGGACACACCCACTCATTCCAGGGCTTTTCTTCCTTTTTACTATTTTCTACATTGTAGAATAATAGTGAAGACATGAAAACTATGAAATAACACATATGGAATCATGTAGTAACAAAAAAGCGTTAAACAAATATATATTTTTAATTTGAGATTCTTCAAAGTAGCCACCCTTTGCCTTGATGACAGCTTTACCCACTCTTGGCATTCTCTCAACCAGCTTCATGAGGTAGTCACCTGGAATGCATTTCAATTAACAGGTGTACCTTGATTTGTGGAATTTATTTCCTTCTTAATGCGTTTGAGCCAATCAGTTGTGTTGTGTCCAAACTTTTGACTGGTACTGTATATATTTCCTTGTTTCTTGGTCTCTTTCCGTATATTGACTAACAACGTAGCGGTTCTATCACTGAATGCCAGGAGTGATGTTTGTCTGTAATGTTGTACAGCAACTAAATAAAGCTCCCATTGTAAACTCTATGGCAGCTTGGGAGAGTTACTTTCAATATTAGTTTTGCTTTACAACCACCAGTTTGAAATGCGTTAGAAGTAATTGACAGTAGAAGTTAATTGACAATGCTAATGGGATAACTCTGTATTTTACAAACTTGCAACATATTTGACAGTTATCAACAACAAAAGCATAAAAAGACTGGGGTGATTGTCAAACATAGAAAAGCATGAAAGTCATGTGATATTTAAATATGTTTTTGTTCTTGCTATGGGTTGACATAGTCATGGGTCTAACCGTAAATCCAACCAGTTATAGCACTTCCTTTTGGCATGTGACAAGATACCAGTCACACAAAATATGTTGTATATAATATAGCTTAAGAGTATTTATACATCCCACGAAATCAATACACAGCTTTATTACCTCATTCAAAATCATAGAAACCAATAGATTTTCAACATTTCTATAGCTTAGAGTGCTCACTTACTACCTCTAAACAATATCACGACCATAGTTTTTTACTTTTTATTTAACATTTTTATTTAGTTGTTTTGATTTTATCTTGTAATTAACTCTTTGTTTTTGTTCATGTAATCTAATGTATATTTTAATCTTTTAAGAAAACAAAGTTGCTTTGTTGCAACTGTAAAAAACAAAAACAAGAACATTGATGATGTTAACAATAATATTAATACTAAGAATAGTGAAAAAATTCAGTAACATAAAAATAAGAGGGAGGTGCAAAATTGTTGGTTGGTGGATTTTGAGGGAGGGTTGGGAGAATGTTGGTCATAAATTAACACCAAACAGTAAAACTGTTGTAAATACTGAAGAACATTTTGAATGTTTGTCATCTTGTTACTAATTCACGCAAAAAAACATAAAAACTGTAATGCATAGAGGTTTCAGTATTCTGAACTGTACATTTCAAGCTCTGTTTGACAGGGTTCAAACTTTCTTTGTCTTTTTTGTATTGTATGTGATTCTGAAACAGAAAAGTCATGACAAATGATTTGTGGCAGTGATTCTAATGTATTACAAATGTTTAGTGTTTCTTTCTAACCAGACCACACCCTGGACTGAAAAGTCTTCCTTGTGGTAGTTGTGTAATTTCAAACATGAATAAACTTTTTGCTTTCAAGACAGAAATTCCTCTTATTATTATTATTATTCATTTGTTTGTTTATACATTACTACTAACAGTCTTTCCCCATGTACACTGAGTATAACAAACATTAGGAACACCTTCCTAATATTGTTGCACCCCCAACTCCCACCATCTGAATGGCACACATACTGTACACAATCCAGGTCTCAGTTGTCTCAAGGCTTACAAATCCTTATTTATTCTGTCTCATCATCACTGATTGAGGTGGATTTAACAAGTGACATCATCAGTAAGGGATCATAGTATTCACCTGTATTCACCTGGTCAGTGTATGTCATGGAAAAATCTGGTTTTCTTGATGTTTTGTACTCTTAAGGGAGATCATTTCAGTTTCTTTGACTTTGACATTGTCATGACCAGAATGCATTACATAAACTAATACAGTGAAAAGTAATAACATGACTGTATATGGCTCATTATACCCCTACAGTCATTGCCTAAATTATGACCAGTCTAGATACTTCATTCTATTGTGGCAAACTAAATAAATATCAACCAACCAATCATTTTTAACGGAATCCATCTTTATAAAAATTATCTCACGAAGAATTACTATGCTGAAATATCACACTAGACCATGGTAGGATTTCTGAGTGAATTCAGCCCTTCCCTTAAAGAAAGCATGGTTCATCCACAGGACCAGGCCTGCGTCAAAGACTTTAAGACTTCAGGGCTCATTTCAGGCATTTGCTTTGATAGAAATATGAGGAACAGCTTGCCGTTACATGTGGTAGGCTGACATGTGACAAGATCATATTAATAGTGCTAATTGTTGCCTGAGCCCTCTGGCAAATGCAACTAAATTAATTACCTCAAGTAATTAGGCTGTTTGGAGATCTGGGATTATCCCAAATCCTGGATTATCCTAAATAAACAACATGTAAACCATTGGACAATGAAGTAAGCTTTTCATGAAGGTCTGCATGGAAATGCATTTAGATGCAATGAGTTGGGTATTGTAGAGCCTGCCAATTATGAAGATTGGTGTGAAGATTAGAGTGAATAAATAGACAAAATCACCTGTCTAATAGAACATCAGAAAATTGATGATCAGAGACAGAATTGAGTGTACAAAATCCAATGACCCAATGTGGTTTTCCTACAGGAACTTGTCTCAAAAGACTGCTACCCAATATCATATAGTACACCTCTTATTTCATAGGACTGTTTAAGTGGCCTCTCATTTGAAACTGTGGCTGGAAGGGGAAGACTTCATTGAACCTGGTTCTGAGGTTACTGCTTAGCCAGCATGCTTTCTGCAATTAACTGAAATGTCAGGCACTTCTAATTCCAGTTATTCTTTCTGTCTGTGGTAGAAAGGCTGTCTCAATGGGTCCTTGGTTACCAATGTAAAATGGAAATTGACACCCATGTATTCCTATTTTCGTAGCAGACTCCTTGAAAATTAACCATGCATTCACTGTGACTGAAAAGGGAAGCATGCAGCTTGTTTATGTTTATAGTATGAACCCCTTAAGCAATTGGTTCCATTTTAGTAACACTAGCTAAGAGCTAACTGTTGTATGCTACTCCTTTAACGCCCAAGGACCTTACATGTTATGTTCAGAGGTAAACTGTCTCTGGCAGCCAAACCAGCCAAATACTCAATTGCAAACATAGCCCTTTACTTTAATTTCACATCAAAATAATTTTACAAATTACAAATTTACACTTACTGTACATGGTTTTAACACAGTTGCAGCCAACAGTATTTCTCATTTACAACAGTTTTTTCGTGTCCTTCTTCTCTTACACACAGGTGGAGACACTAGATTGCTAATTAGAACAGGTGGTTGCCTCTCTCTTCCGTAAACAAGCGGAAACATAGAAATATGGCCGGGGGGGGGGGGGGGGGGGGGGGGGTAGTAGTAGTTGTATTCTTTCTCGATTATATGAAAGTAAAGTCCAAAGGTTTCCAAACCCGCATCACGAGTGCCGGGACTGTTGTACACAGTTCCGCTCCGTCATCAATGCTTCAACTGAGAACCAAAGAGGGAGCCCTTTGATTTCTTGTTAATCTCAGTTTCAGTGGTAATGGATGGATTAAATATCACAAATGTAAAACATATTTAATTTAGGCTAGCACCTGACAAGCTAGCTACTGTAGCCACACTTGCACTGTACATTAGGCAGTATGACCCAAGCGTGACAATATATAATTTGCTACTGGTGTATTGATATTACAGTGCCTTGCGAAAGTATTCAGCCCCCTTGAACTTTGCGACCTTTTGCCACATTTCAGGCTTCAAACATAAAGATATAAAACTGTATTTTTTTGCGAAGAATCAACAACAAGGGGACACAATCATGAAGTGGAACGACATTTATTGGATATTTCAAACTTTTTTAACAAATCAAAAACTGAAAAATTGTGCGTGCAAAATTATTCAGCCCCCTTAAGTTAATACTTTGTAGCGCCACCTTTTGCTGCGATTACAGCTGTAAGTCGCTTGGGGTATGTCTCTATCAGTTTTGCACATCGAGAGACTGACATTTTTTCCCATTCCTCCTTGCAAAACAGCTCGAGCTCAGTGAGGTTGGATGGAGAGCATTTGTGAACAGCAGTTTTCAGTTCTTTCCACAGATTCTCGATTGGATTCAGGTCTGGACTTTGACTTGGCCATTCTAACACCTGGATATGTTTATTTTTGAACCATTCCATTGTAGATTTTGCTTTATGTTTTGGATCATTGTCTTGTTGGAAGACAAATCTCCGTCCCAGTCTCAAGTATTTTGCAGACTCCATCAGGTTTTCTTCCAGAATGGTCCTGTATTTGGCTCCATCCATCTTCCCATCAATTTTAACCATCTTCCCTGTCCCTGCTGAAGAAAAGCAGGCCCAAACCATGATGCTGCCACCACCATGTTTGACAGTGGGGATAGTGTGTTCAGTGTGATGAGCTGTGTTGCTTTTACGCCAAACATAACGTTTTGCATTGTTGCCAAAAAGTTAAATTTTGGTTTCATCTAACCAGAGCACCTTCTTCCACATGTTTGGTGTGTCTCCCAGGTGGCTTGTGGCAAACTTTAAACAACACTTTTTATGGATATCTTTAAGAAATGGCTTTCTTCTTGCCACTCTTCCATAAAGGCCAGATTTGTGCAATATACGACTGATTGTTGTCCTATGGACAGAGTATCCCACCTCAGCTGTAGATCTCTGCAGTTCATCCAGAGTGATCATGGGCCTCTTGGCTGCATCTCTGATCAGTCTTCTCTTTGTATGAGCTGAAAGTTTAGAGGGACGGCCAGGTCTTGGTAGATTTGCAGTGGTCTGATACTCCTTCCATTTCAATATTATCGCTTGCACAGTGCTCCTTGGGATGTTTAAAGCTTGGGAAATCTTTTTGTATCCAAATCCGGCTTTAAACTTCTTCACAACAGTATCTCAGACCTGCCTGGTGTGTTCCTTGTTCTTCATGATGCTCTCTGCACTTTTAACGGACCTCTGAGACTATCACAGTGCAGGTGCATTTATACGGAGACTTGATTACAGACAGGTGGATTGTATTTATCATCATTAGTCATTTAGGTCAACATTGGATCATTCAGAGATCCTCACTGAACTTCTGGAGAGAGTTTGCTGCACTGAAAGTAAAGGGGCTGAATAATTTTGCACGCCCAATTTTTCAGTTTTTGATTTGTTAAAAAAGTTTGAAATATCCAATAAATGTCGTTCCACTTCATGATTGTGTCCCACTTGTTGTTGATTCTTCACAAAAAAATACATTTTTATATCTTTATGTTTGAAGCCTGAAATGTGGCAAAAGGTCGCAAAGTTCAAGGGGGCCGAATACTTTCGCAAGGCACTGTATATAGCTCAATAGTAATGTTACAAAACTCTGAATGAGTACTGCACATACCGTAGGAACCCTATGTGGCATGTAACATAAATAAATAACACACATTTAAGTCTGTCTTTATTGTTCAAATATTATTCATTGGGCTTTTGTATTAAAATAATCAAAATGACCAAAACACCTTTAGAAATAATATTTGTCACAGAAATGCCTACTAGAGTTTTCTCTAAGGTTCATTAAAGACAACATTTTCCAAGTAAAATTTACAATGAAAATCATGCATCATTAAATATGGAAATCCTGAATTATACTAGCAATCGGCAAGATCTGAGATGGTGCCTATTAAATTAAAGAAAGATATCCTTTATTTTATTAAGGTAGAGTTCATATTCAGTTAAATGTAAATGTGAAATGCAATATTCTACTCTTTTTGATTTATTGCTGCTAGTACATTGTTCAAAGACCCATGTTACATTTCAATAGGGGACAATATTTATACGTTAAAATGTAAACTACTCTTGTATGCCTGGCTCTACTCACCAAATGAAATTGGTATGATTTAAAACATAAATTAATAAACACATTTGAAAGTGTGCAGAGAAAGGCAATCTTCCTATTTTTCATTAGGATCCTTTAATATTTCATTGAAGTACCACACTCCCATTACAACACAGGGCCTGCCTCTCCCTGCTTGGTGGGTGATTTATAGACAAATGCATTGCTTTTCCACCACACATTTTATTAACAATGTGCACAGACATCTCCATTGCAGGAAAATAGCGATGAAGCTGAAAAAGTATTGCTGTTTTCTGTTTGGTTCTATGTATATGTAAATGACCTAGGTTGAGTATGTTAGCATTGTGTAGGCTTATTCTGTTGTTTAAAATTGCCACCTGTCACCAAATAATCTACAGTAGGCTTACCCACCACCCTTACTAGTAGGTAAAGACTTCTGAAAGAATTGTCATAATACTATTTGAAAAGCATGCATTTTGCAATATTCTTGCATTTTGATAATGGGATAGTTATACAGAAGGCAGTTAATATTTATAGAGCAAATGTTGCCAGTCTGGATGTAGTCATCACTCATTACACAAAACTGCAGTTTGCCTTCAGTGGATATGGTTTTATTATAATACACTCCTCTTACTTTATCAGAACTTGTTTTGTCATACATAGCGCCCAAGCTATAGACTAGTTTGATTTATTGAGTGTGAGCATAATGGGGCATGGACTCGCTATACTGAGTAGATCTGGAGTGCTGATTTCTATAAAGAGATGAGTCCTGAGTGGCCTTTGAGCTTTAAACAGTTCAGTTAATTAACATTTGATCCCACCTATCCTTGCATCTATGATGTTCATTCTCAATTCCATTTCAAAGCCTACTGAACCCATTCAACCATCTTGCCCTCCTAGAGCTAGTACAACATATGCTGTTATATGAGGATTGCAACAAGGTTTCAAGTGGCCTCCTCCCGAAACTGATGGTGGCTTATCTTACCTTGTTGGGTAATGGCAGACCTGTGAAGGCTTGTGACAGGAGACAGATGTTCTCTTTACCTCTCAGCAGAGGCATGTCAGTAAGCATGGGATGCCTTTGTGCTGGTAAAGTACACTGACATCAAGTCCCAAAAATAGAAGAGGGAAAAAGGCACATTCTCTCTTTCTCTCTCTCTTTCTCCCCCCCACCACCACCATTACGAGCAGGTCATGGACTGTTCTCTTTAAATGCTCTGTGTACCTAGAGCACAGTCAGATCAGTAGGTTATATTCTGTAATGGGAAGTCATTAGCTTTGGGTCTGTGTGCTGTGTGTTCTCAATCCCTTGCTGTTACATTCATATTTTATATCTCATGTTTCACACAGTATTAACAGCTGCAGCTTGTTTTCACCATCTGTAGACAATTACTTTGAGTTTACTTGGCTTTGTTATAATAGCATGTTTTCATCTAGCATCTCTCTCAAAAGGCACCATACCGCAATCTCTGACAGGTGCTGAGGAATTTGCTCAGGAGACACAGTGAGTTGAATTATTATTGCATTATTTAGTCTTGAAATAAACAAACAAGTTCCTTACAAACATTGTGTGCTACCAAGTCTGCATTGTGTAGCTATTACATTTCACGTGTTCAATTGTTCTGTGCAGCCAATTATTATTCATATCAACTAGCAAGTACCCCCATTGCCCCTTAACTCCAACAGGCCACCGTTAATATGTAATACTTCCCCGACCGTACGCTCTCATTTGCTCCTCACTATCTCTTTGTTCTGTGACCTTTCTACATTCACCTTGCCTTGTTTCACCTATTTTCTATCACCAGAATAGCTCAGATTCCTCAGTCTAGTTTCAGTATAATAACTTGACACTTCACATTGCATTAGTCTTAGTCCCGACAACAAGGTTATGTGACCTATAGTGTCAGAGAGCATACTCCATACTTGCCTGGAGTAGCTATTTATCAAGACAGCTTTGGGCCACCTATGATTCATAGCAGAACAAATACAAATATGAGGCTGTGGCTAGTGGCGATGGCTAGAGGCAATGTTTGTGTGACAACAACACCTTTAGTGACCACCATAAAGGCTATACAGTAGCTCTCTCTAGAAAGGATAACCATGGCACAGGACTTGTGAAAATGCATATTTTTATTTTATTTACCCTTTATTTTATCAAGGATTGATACCCTAGACCAAGGTCTCTTTTACAGATGAAGCCCTGAATTCCAGAAATAAATTCAGGAAGTCAGTTTGATTGTTTTTATTATCAATAAATACCTTCTACTCCTCAGTGTCTTCACGAGTCATAAACAATTGATGGTGTTTTTTCAAATTCTGAATGGTTATTTATTTCCGGTATTTACTTCCTGATTTGACTGCCTTCAATTCGATTTGACCCCATCCTTGAAGTCCAGGAGTTTTTTTGTGACCTGACCAGGTAAAGCTCAGGTGCCTAAATACATACATTATTCCCAATAGAATGATGTATCAGGAAAGATGTTATGCTATCACAAAGGCAGATCCACAGTATCAACTTTGACAATGAGCGTAGAAGCTAGCCAAGCATTGTACTGGCCAGGGTGGGGTGGATAAGGGGAGACCCAGGGCCGGACAGAAGGAGGTTGTGTTGTGAACCCTGAGGAGGTTGTTAGGAGACACCTGGCATGACCACTGGCATGATGTCATACTTCACATGTCATCACTCATCCCGCTGGCACTAACAATGACGAGCATAGATACTGACCATTCATACTATCATGACAAACAAACGTGTTAATGTGAAATTCAGAAATGTTCCAAATGCATACAAATATTGTTTCTCTCAAATTTTGTGCACAAATTGGTTTACATCCTTGTTAGTAAGCATTCCTTCTTTGCCAAGATAAGCCCTCCACCTGACAGGTGTGGCATATCAAGAGCAGCATGATCATTATACAGATGCACCTTGTGCTGGGGGCAACAAAAAGCCACTTAAAATGTGCAGTTTTGTCACACAACACAATACCACAGATTTCTCATGTTTTGAGGGAGCGTGCAATTGGCATGCTAAAATGGCCCCGGAGGCAATTGCAGCAACCAATTGTGCTATTATGTGTTTTTTTTCATGTTATTTGTAACCTATTTTGTACATAATGTTTCTGCAACCGTATCTTATGACAGAAAAGAGCTTCTGGATATCAGGACAGCGATCACTCACCTCGGATTAGACTAAGATTTTAGTCAGCTGTATAAGGAAATAAGCAAAAAGGAAACCACTCACCCAGAGGCGTCGCTCCTAGTGGCCGGAGACTTTATTAATGCAGGGAAACTTAAAAAAGTTCTATCAAATCTCTATCAACATGTTAAATGTGCAACCAGAGGGGAAACAATTCTAGATCACCAGTACTCCACACACAGAGATGCATACAAAGCTCTCCCTCGCCCTCCATTTGATAAATCCGACCACAACTATATCCTCCTGATTCCTGCTTACAAGCAAAAATTGAAGCAGGAAGCACCAGTGACTAGGCCTATAAAAAAGTGGTCAGATGAAGCAGATGCTAAACTACAGGACTGTTTTGCTATCACAGACTGAAAAATGTTCCGGAATTCTTCTGATGACATTGAGGAATACACCACATTAGTCACTGGCTTTATCAATAAGTGCATCAAGGACGTCGTCCCCACAGTGACTGTACGTACATACCCCAACCAGAAGCCATGGATTACAGGCAACATTTTCACTGAGCTAAAGGGTAGAGCTGCCGCTTTCAAGGTGCGGGACTCTAACCCGGAAGCTTACAAGAAATCCTCCTATGCCCTGCGACGAACCATCAAACAGGCAAAGCATCACTACAGGGCTAAGATTTAATCATACTACACCGGCTCCGACGCTCGTCGGATGTGGCAGGGCTTGCAAACTACTAAAGGGAAGCACAGCCGCGAGCTTCCCAGTGACACGAGCCTACCAGACGAGCTAAAACACTTCTATGGTCACTTCAAGGCAAGCACCACTGCAGGGCTAAGATTTAATCCAAGATTTAATACATGAGACCATTAGCTGTTCCGGACGACTGTGTGATCATGCTTTCCGCAGCCGGCTTGAGTAAGACCTTGAAGCAGGTCAACATACACAAGGCTGCGGGGCCAGATGGATTACCAGGACGTGTGCTCCGAGCATGTGCTGATCAACTGGCAGGTGTCTTCACTGACATTTTCAACATGTCCTGATTGAGTCTATAATACCAACATGTTTCAAGCATGGCCGGGTGGTGCCAGAATAACAACAACCTATCCCTCAACGTAACCAAGACTAAGGAGATGATTGTGGACTACAGGAAAATGAGCACCGAGCACGCCCCCATTCTCATCGACAGGGCTGTAGTGGAGCAGGTTAAGAGCTTCAAGTTCCTTGGTGTCCACATCAACAACAAACTAGATTGGTCCAAACACACCAAGACAGTCGTGAAGAGGGCACAACAAAGCCTATTCCCCCTCAGGAAACTAAAAAGATTTGGCATGGGTCCTGAAATCCTCAAAAGGTTCTACAGCTGCTACATCGAGAGCATCCTGACCGGTTGCATCACTGCCTGGTACGGCAATTGCTTGGCCTCCGACCGCAGGCACTACAGAGGGTAGTGCGTACGGCCCAGTACATCACTGGGGCTAAGCTGCCTGCCATCCAGGACCTCTACACCAGGCGATGTCGGAGGAAGGCCCTAAAAATTGTCAATGACCCCTGCCACCCCAGTCATAGACTGTTCTCTCTACTACCTCATGGCAAGCGGTACCGAGTGCCAAGTCTAGGAAAAAAAGGCTTCTCAACAGTTTTTACCCCCAAGCCATAAGACTCCTGAACAGTTAATCAAATGGTTACCCAGACTATTTGCATTGTGACCCCTCCAACCCCTCTTTTTACGCTGCTGCTACTCTCTGTTTATCTTATATGCATAGTCACTTTAACTATACATTCATGTACATACTACCTCAGTTGGCCCGACCAACCAGTGCTCCCGCACACATTGGCTAACCAGGCTATCTGCATTGTGTCCCAACACTCGCCAACCCCTCTTTTATGCTACTGCTACGCTCTGTTCATCATACAGTATATCCATAGTCACTTTAACCATACCTACATGTACATACTACCTCAATAAACCTGACTAACCGGTGTCTGTATATAGCCTTGCTACTGTTATTTTCAAATGTCTTTTTACTGTTGTATTGTTTCTTTACTTACCTACACACACACACATACCTTTTTTTCTCTCTCTCTATTGGTTAGAGCCTGTAAGAAAGCATTTCACTGTAAGGTCTACTACACCTGTTGTATTTGGCGCACTTGACAACTAAACTTTATTTTGATTTGATTTGACTGGAGGAATGTCCACCAGAGCATTTGCCAGAGAATTTTTCAGAATTTGGCAGTATGTCCAACCGGCCTCACAACTGCAATTTGGCAGTACGTCCAACCAGCCTCAAAACCGAGAACCACGTGTATGGTGTTGTATGGGTGAGCAGTTTGATGATGTCAAGGTTGTGAACAGAGTGCCCCATGGTCTTAGTGGGGTTATGGTATGGGCAGGCATAATCTACAGACAACGAACACAATTGCCTTTTTATTCATGGCAATTTGAATGCACGGAGATACTGTTAACGAGATCCCGAGGCACATTGTCATGTCATTTGTCCGCCGCCATCACCTCAAAGTTTCAGCACGATAATGCACGGCATGTCGCAAGGATCTGAATACAATTCCTGGAAGCTGAAAATGTCCCAGTTCTTCCATGGTCTGCATACTCACAAGACCTGTCACCCATTGAGCACGCTTGGGATGCTCTGGAATGATGTGTATGACAGCGTGTTCCAGTTCCCGCCAATATCCAACAACTTCGCACAGCCATTGAAGAGGAGAGGGACAACATTCCACAGGCCACAATCAACAGCCTGATCAACTCTATGTGAATGAGATGTGTCGCACTGGCTGCATGAAGCAAATGGTGGTCACACCAGATACTGACTGGTTTTCTGATACACGCCCTTACCTTTTTTTTAAGTATCTGTGACCAACAGATGAATATCTGTATTCCCAGTCATGTGAAATCCATAGATTAGGGCCTAATGAATTTACTTCAATTGACTGATTTCCTTATATGAACAGTAACTAATTGTTGCATGTTGCGTTTATATTTTTATTCGGTATATTATGCTTTTTTCTTTGTGTTCACTGTTTCATTTGTCAAAGTACCAAAGTGAGCACTTTTCATATGGTGTATGAAAAGTAATACTGGAAGTTCCTGCAAGTATTATTGCAAAAATAAATATATAATTTTCTATTGTATTCAATTTCTCAGATTTTTCATTGCATGTAGGCACTTTTCTTTTCTGTGCCAACTATGTTTCTGTGTGTGCGTGCATGTGTGTGTGTGTCCACTGGGTCTCAGGCCCTTTGTCTGCTTCCTGGTGGTGTCTGGGAGCTCAGGTCTTCAAGGCACCAGGATCATTTTCCCTCTGTAGCTGTTGTCACTAGTATGGACCCAACTAATTCATCTTGCTAATGGCAGGCGGCTCAGTTGAGCGCTATTATTGTTTTTATTATTTCAATTGTTTTATGCTGGCTGCAGTTCCTCTTTTTCCTTGATGTAATACAATTAGCAAAAGTACACTTAAGAGAAACAGCTCTTTCTATCCTCAGCTCCCTCAGCCATGTTTCTTTGTATTTATTTTATACAAAAGTACAGAAGAAATTAGTCAAATACAGGAGTGAAGATACTACTGTTCAGTCACAGAATAAGAAAATGACGAAGGCATCTAATCATTTAAAAATGAATGCGATTTTCTTTTTCAAAACACAAAAAATTATTTGGTTAATTGTCTTGATATGAATGTATATTTTTTTTAACTGGGGAACCAAGTGAACTTAAAATAAATATAGTCGGTTATAGAATCACTGATGCATGACTCTCAGGAGACCGGTCGACATGAAGTGACACCAGCCTGATTTCAGTCATGACTGGAGGAAGGTCATCGCCACACAAATGAAGAAAATGTGAAGTAATTGGGGGTCTAAAAAGTCCTCAGACAGAACTCTCTGGGCGCAATTAAGCCCAGCATCGGTAACCAGATCTCCTCATCGACATTCTCAATAAAAGGATATTTACAGAATCTACAAAATACTCAGGCCCCACAGCCTTACAGACGTCGGAGGCGTTTTACTACATGAAGAATCAAAAGAATTTGCACTTTGTGGTTTTAAGATGTGGTTCAAATGCTATTGTTTGTTGTGTGCAAAAATTGACCTGGACTTAAAATCGAAGGTCTCATCCACATGTATGGATATGAGGAGAATACATTTAGGAAGTGATGCAACTAGAAATGACAGCATGGCCTGTCCAGAATCTGTATCTCGTATCTTCATGGCATGAATATCAAAACCTGGTACAGTGTCCGGCCACACCACAGGAATTCATTACCATCTTTGCTAGTCTGACACAAATGAAGTCCTGGCACTTGCAGTCTACCCTCTCAGACCACCATACTTCATCATAAGCCATCTTTAATTTGTTTGGTTGTCAGAGACTGCTGTTGTCAAGTCTGTAGCGAGGGGCAGCCTGTTCGTTTACAGCTCTCTTTGTCACAGTATGTCAGGGCAGCAGGGGCTGGTTGGAAGTGGGTGGATGGTTACTCACACACTGATCCTTCGCTTGACTTTTTCAACCTCAAAACGCCTCCAGGACAGTTCTCTAATTAGCACCTACAGCTATGAATTAAATATACAATCCCACTAGTAGTACTGTCTGTCACCCTTGACCTTTGCAGTCCCTGTGGGAAACATGACCAAAGAGGGAGGTAGGCATACAGACTGAGGCACATCAAACCAAATTAGCACAGACAGGTTTTTAACAAATGAGAATTCACAGCTCAGAGAGGAGCTGGGGCAATGGAGGGTTTTGCATTCCAACTCCATTTCCAAATGGTATCTAGCTAGGGGTATGGAACACATTTGAGCTTTTCCTCTCTCTCCCTCTAGAGAAATCAGCCTGTCTCTGAGTCTTCTCAGAGCAGCCGCTTTTCACATCTACGCATCTCTGTTCACTCTCCATCCTCCTATTGATTTCTTATGAGAAAATAACCAGCATGTCTGAATGAGAGTCAGGAAGTTGTTTGAAAATGGGATTGTTCAGCTTATCTGTATTTAGTGTGCAACTTCAAACCCGTAAAACACACACACGCAAAGGAATGTTCACGTATTTTCAGTGTATTAGCTGTGTAAGCGAGGAATTTTCTTTTTGCAATAAAGGTAATGATCAGACGCCCCATCTCTCTTCAGATTGCCTAAATCACCTTAAAATCTAACACAGAGAAGCTGAGCAATATGGATGGCAGCATTTGTCGTAGCACCAGACCCTCATTAACAGAAAGAGCCAACTGCTCGTGGCCTTATATCCCCAGGCAAGCACAATGAATGGAAATGGGATGAGATCGTGGGGAATACAAGTCCTTCTCCATCCCCACCACAGAGGGAGCTGGTACAGGGACAGAGTGGCTCTAGAGCTATCCAAATAACATATATATTATATTATTATTAAATTAAGACCTTCACAATTAAAATCTGGTAATGTTAAACAAATGTTTTACAATTAATGTATTGTAGCTGAAATTAACACACTATTTATTCAGGTTAATGGAGTGAAGGTAATATCCTGCATTGATTAATGATATCACACATTCATTATTAGTACGTTTTCAGAAGACTGAACTGTTGAATTTATAAACACAAATTGGTCCTCTGATCAGTTTAACACGACTCAGGGTAAGACCCAGATGCAGAAATGTTGATTCTCAGCAGACAAAGGGCTGTGATAGAGAGGTTTGATCCTAGACACATGAAAAGTGGAATCTATACGGAGGGTGCTGGGCAACAGAAGACGAACAGCAGAGGGGCTAAGAACCTTAGAGATGGGGAAAGATGGGGATCTGCCTCTCTCCACCAGGAGGGGCAGATCCCGAGTGGACAGCCATACCCTCTGCCCGAGACGATAGCGGGGAGCAGGGGTCTGGTGGAGGTCCGCCTGTCTCTGATACCTGGAGGTGGTCTTAAGAAGAGCGGACCGGGCTCTCTTCCAGGTATGGCGACAGCGGAGGACGAACATCTGATATCCCATGGAACACTTGAAAGGAGAGACTAGCAGCCGAGCAGGGAAGGGTGGTCCATCCACACAAGTTTCTGGCTCCAGTTGGTGGGGTTGGCAGAGAAGAGGCAACGAAGAGCCGTCTCCAGGTCCTGATTGGCTCGCTCTGACTGGCTGTTGGACTGGGGGAAAAAACGGAGGACAGGCTGGCTGAAGAGCTGGGCCATTTCCTTGGCTGAGGGTCACTTCGGAAGGGGAATGAAATGGCCTGCTTTGGAACTCCACCACCATAAGGATAGTGATGTTGCCATCTGATGGAGGGAAACCAGTGACGAAGTCCAGGGATATATGGGACCAGGGGCGGTGAGGAACAGGGAGTGGATGTAGGAGGCCAGCTGGAGCTTGCTGCTGGGTCTTATTCTGAGCACGCACAGTGCAGGTAGCGTCTAACGTGGAGACATCAGGAACCATGGTGGTCCACCAAAAACATTGTTGTACAAAGGCCAGGGTCCGATGGGAGCCAGGATGGCAGGCAAGTCTGGAGGAAGGAGCCCATTCCAGGACCGGGGAGAGGCAGAGTCCGGGACAATAATCCAGTCAGCTCTGAAAAAGATTGGTAAAAAGACCAATTCGTGAAAAAAGATCAGAATTGGGCTGCCTGTGTAAACTCACACAGTCAGAGGCAGACTGGCCGTCTGGCTTTTGGGCAAATGCCAGATGGGCTGGTAAATTTTAGCCTAGTGAAGGGAGATACATAGTCAGTTGTATAACTGAATGCCTTCAACTGAAATGTGTCTTCTGCATTTAACCCAACCCATCTGAATCAGAGAGGTGTGCAGGGCTGCCTTAATTGACATCCATGTTGTCAGTGCCCGGGAACAGTGGGTTAACTGCCTTGCTCAGGGGCAGAATTACAGATTTTTACCTTGTCAGGTTGGGGATTCAATCCAGCAACCTTCCAGTTACTGGCCCAACGCTCTAACTACCAGGCTACCAGGGGCCTGTCTACATTTTTTTTTTTCACTAATTGATCATTATCTGGAAAAAACTAGGGCTTCAATTAACAAAATGAGGGCCTCTAGAAAAAATGGGTTGTGTGTTAGAAATGCCAGGGACGATTTATGGTCCCAGTCCGCCCCTGCCTGCAGTTGTATCCCGCCACCCCTCCATGTTTGTTAATCACCCTCACTAGGACACACAAACTCCCCTAGGCTCTTTACTAAAAAGCAATAAACACTGTATCACACTGACTTACCAACTGGCAAATTCCTGCAACAGAGGAACAAGAAAAAGTCAGACAGCAAAGTGTAGTGGATTCTCTTCACATGGGGCACCGTTTATGTATTATTCACTATTTACATGAAGGTTATTGTAGGGTCGTTTCACCAATTAGGTGCCTTTTGAGTAGTGTAACTTGTTAAAAAAAATTGGTGTGCAACTTAATAATTAAAAAAATTCCCATCTATTAAGTGTCAAATAAAGTAACAGCGTTGACTATAACAGGGTTGACGACTTCCTCTTAAATTGGTCGGATGAGCTATGGGAGGATGGGCTTACTGTAATGGCTGGAAGGGAATAAATGGAACGGTATCAAACACATCAAGCATATGGAAACCACATGTTTGAGCCTATCCTCTTATAGCTCCTCCTACCAGCCTCCTCTGTTGACTATACAGATAACATGCAGCAAAAATTACTGTGTAATAAAGCAAACCAAAAGGACCTTCAAATGGACATTGTGACAGGTAAGAGCAATCTTGGCCTCCGTTAGCTACAAATGACTCTTTTGAAGCAGCACATTTCAGCAGAGGTGTCACAACAATACATGTTTGTGTTGTAAAACTACCAACTCGCAAAGTGCCATTCTAATTCATGTCTGTCATGGGCATGTTGTGAACAGAATGCCACGGAGCCTTCATAACAAGTGAGTACAGCTCTGATTTGCGGCCATGAGATTGCGAGAGTGAAAGGGATGTGTGAACGTGTTAACATGTCATAGCCATCAAAATCTAGTAAACTTTGTCCACCATCTCAAAAGTGATGATCTAGCTTTGCTGCTCATCAGCATTGTTACAAAGATTGCATTGTACAGGTGTCCCGCATGTTACACTTCAAAGTTGGGCATGTGTGGAAAAGTGCATGTGTCAGGAATTTAGCTTGTTTGTTTATCTTAATGGTACATGGTAATAACAATACATTTGAGGCATAAACAGAAAGGTAACTCATAATTGTCTAATATTTGATCTGTCATTCTCACTTTTATGCAAGCTTTGTGGCTTCTCTCCCACTGCAAATTAGTGGTGTAAAATCTTATTGAGGCAATGAAGGTCAGATAACTTAATGTAGTCAGCGGGAATTTAAAAGGCATGTTAAATTTACCTGAAAAGATTTTCCGAGCAATGAAATAAGTTGTGGCTGTGGTGTTTTGAGGCTCTTTTTGAAAAATGTGTTTAACACTTAAACATGACGAGAAAGAAATGAACGGGTGGAGAGTGCAAGAGAGGAAAATAAGTGAAATGTAACTCATACTGTAGGTAGCGATATTTTGATAAAGTAATCATGGTTCCAGGAACAAGCTCGAGACCTTGATATCAGCCTTTGGTGATTCTGCGGAGCACTTCCGAACATGGCAGCATCAGATTTACAAATTGAAAATCATTAATATTTCTAACCAGGATGTGATAAACCTGAAATCACTCTCGATGAACCTGGACACATTTTCATAAATCAAAAAGATTACTTGTGGATTTTTAAAAATCTGACATCAAAGTGTCAGGTTTACTAATGGTTTTTGTAGATCCCTTACCATGATATATCATTAATCCTAGATACATTTGAAATATGTCAGCAGTGCAACATGTGATCTCTCTAATATCAGTGAATATCCTGTTTAATGTCAACACCAGGAAACAGGGAAGGCACAAAGGACTAAGTTGTTGTGTCTTACACTGATGAGAATAGTTAAATGATGATTATGATGATGGTGAAGATGACGAAGACAATTATGATGAGGATTATGATCATTATTATGATGATGAAGATGGTTCAAATTGCCCATAATCCCACTTTACAGCTGATGTAATACAGAATTGCATAGTACATTAGCGGTTCATGTTTTTAACAATCAAATACACCATGCTTTGCTAAACAACCTTCAAAGTGAGTGCAATTTGAAATAGATTTTTAAAAAACACAGATTCCATTGTAATGTATGTTCTTCTCATTCATCCTAAATCCTGATCATGTCCATATATAATGCTTACAGGCTTTATTCTGAGAATGGTGTTGCTGAGTATCAGAACCTCTATTGTGGAGAGGGGGATATTGACAGTGGTGTGAGCAGGGGTGCCTCTGTAATCTAAATGTCATTCAATGAAAGGCATCTCCCAGAAACCCCGCAGATGTCGTACATATGAGTCCAAAAGATTAAATTACTCTTTCTCTTTTTATCTCCCTCACCCCTCATTCCCTCCCTCTTTCCTATGCACCAGTTGCTTATCTGCTGTGATTATAGTCATTACGTACCAGCCGTGTCTATGGCAAGATTTCATCTGAACCAGCCAAGCTCAGCCACCTGCCTCTGCAACCACCTCCTCAAGTTAGACCCAGAAAAGCCGTACAGACTTGTGGTTAGGACCTTATTTCAACCAGAAGCCGACTCGTAAAGGGGTTCAAACTCAATAAGTACAAGTATAACAGTAACTTTACAAATATGTAACACAACTCTTGCTTCACATAATTACATTAGCACTTTCATCAACACCTATTAAATGTGATGTCCTATCCAGTATAATGATAGTGTAACGGTTTTCCTGAGGTGAAGGAGAGGCGGACCAAAACGCAGCGTGGTTGTTATTCATTGTACTTTAATAAAGAAACTGTACATGAATAAACTAACAAAACAACAAATGTGCAAAAACCTAAAACAGTCCTATCTAGTGCAAACACAGAGACAGGAACAATCACCCACCAACACACAGTGAAACCCAGGCTACCTAAGTATGATTCTCAATCAGAGACAACTAATGACACCTGCCTCTGATTGAGAACCATACTAGGCCGAAACATAGAAATACCCAAATCATAGAAAAACAAACATAGACTGCCCACCCCAACTCATGCCCTGACCATCCTAAATAATGACAAAACAAACCAAATAAAGGTCAGAACGTGACAGATAGTGAGGCTCATATTATCTTATGGTGACTATGTTAGAAGTGATGTACATTATTTGTATGATTGCCTCTGGATGGATGGCTGCATCAGACAACACAACTGCTCTTTTCATTTTCTAGCACATCTCTTACCTACATGTCAGATGTACCTCTTCTCCCAGTGGGAGAGGTAGAGTTTAAATGTGATGGAGCAAAACTCATTATTTGACAATGACATCAAAGGAGATGGCTGCTTTTGTGTTTGATGTGAAACATGTTTGAAGTGCTCTCCTCAAGATAGTGTAGTGGTGGGGCGAGTTCATTGTTGCTCAGCTCTGTGGATGATTATCTTCTATCACTACCTATCGCTGAAATGCCTGTCAGATAGTAGAGTGAATAATGATCTACAGTATTCACCTGCATGCTGTATGCTCAGCTTAGGTCTGAACCAAAACTAGTATGCCACTGGGGTATATTTATATGATTGTGGGTTAAGTCATTAACATCAGTGTTCATGTTTCTCCTCTTAGTAAAACATTTTTCTTAGGTATTCATTGAATGAAAGTTACATGAAAGCACCACTAAACAAAGGTTGTAGTTACCAATGCTAAACAGTGCAAGCCAAGAGGTAACTCTTCCAATACTCTCCCTGCATATTCCACATCTTACAGTACCCTTCAAAACAAACTTCACTCACTGGTCATGTTTCATGTTTTAGCGCCTAATATGTACCCATCTGTCCTTAATGGTTACATTACTTTTGCCAAATAGAAGAGTTAACAGTTCCACCAATACGTTTAGCAAGCTATATATTTAGGTAGGCCTTTAAAATCCCCCACCACTAACTATTATTGTACATGGGTTGGCAGTCTATAGTCGGGCCTGTAAAATCTTTCAGGAAGGGTCATTAAGGATATTTCATTATCTCCATATTGCCAAGGTCAGGTTGTCCATATATCCACTTTACGGCTGCTAGGGGAATATGCTGCGACTGTAGTATAATAGACAAGAAAATGTCCACACCAGGAATGATGGGAAATCAATATTGGGCCCAGCTCATCAATACAAACCTCATTTTCACAAGCAGGAAGAAGGTCCTCAAGAAAAAAATGGAGGAAAATAGATTAAATCAGAAAAGGAAAATAAACTCTAACAACACTTCAGTGTTCATAATATGTTATTTATTGCATAGTATGCAGTGAGACTCCTTCGTGAAGGTTGTTCAAACCAGTTTGCTAGATTTTGTTTTAATCTACCACCACTGGATCAAGCAGTCCATAAATGTCCTAGTACAGTCATGTAACTATGTTAAAGCAGATAGAAACAGTGTTCAGTGTTCATAATATGTTATTTATTGCATAGTATGCAGTGAGACTCCTTCGTGAAGGTTGTTCAACCCAGTTTGCTAGATTTTGTTTTAATCTACCACCACTGGATCAAGCAGTCCATAAATGTCCTAGTACAGTCATGTAACTATGTTAAAGCAGAGAGAAACATGGGCTGTGACAATAATTTCCCCAATTTATATTACAGCTGTGAGCCATGCTTTGTTCTGTTACAGAGAATGTTGATTCTCCTGCTCATTTGAAGGTAATTGTGAAGTTTTAGCAACCACAACAATGACTCAAATGCAGGTATGATAAATTACAGTACTTCTTCCTTTGCTCATGTGTTATAATGCATGGGTGAATTTGATATTACCTCTTGTTAGCACATCTCATCTAATAATTGACATGTAAACTTTACATTCATGTTAACTTGACATAGCTGTAGGAAATCGTCCTCACACGGGGCACCATTTATGTATAGGTGTTGTCCTATTTGTAAAGATACTCCGCAAGTATGAATTATGAGTGATACCAGTTAAGCATTAGGGGGCGCTATTAAAAATGCTGGATGAAAAACGTTCCCATTTTAAACAAGATATTTTGTCACGAAAAGATGCTCGACTATGCATTTAATTGACAGCTTTGGATAGAAAACACTCTGACATTTCCAAAACTGCAAAGATATTGTGAGTGCAACAGAACTGATGTTACAGGCGAAACCCAGATAAAAATCCAACCAGGAAGTGCCGCATTTTTTTAAACCGCCTCATGCCAATGACTCCTTATATGGCTGTGAATGAGCTACGAATGAGTTTACGTTTTCCACGTATTCCCCAAGGCGTCTACAGCATCGTGACGTCTTTTTACGCATTTCCATTGAAGAATAGCTGTAAGGGACCATATATAGCAAGTGGTCACATGGTTTCTCCCGCAGAAAAAATCTTGCGTAAAATACTGAGGTAGCCATTTTTCCAATTGCTTCTTATGAGAAACCAATTGCCTCGACGGATATATTATCGAATATATATGTTAAAAACACCTTGAGGATGGATCCTAAACAAAATTTGCCGTGTTTCTGTCGATATTATGGAGCTAATTTTGAAAAAAGTTTGCCGTTGTAGTGGTAACATTTTCCGGTCGATTTCTCAGCCAATCATGATGAACAAAAAGGGGAGCAATTTCGCCTACAAAAATAATATTTTTGGAAAAAAGGAACATTTGCTATCTAACTGGGAGTCTCCTGAGTGAAAGCATCCGAAGTTCTTCAAAGGTAAATGATTTAATTTGGTTGCTTTTCTTATTTTCGTGAAAATGTTGCCTGCTGCCAACAGAGCCTAGCATAGCATTATGCCATGATAAACTTACACAAATGCTTGTCTAGCGTTGGCTGTAACGCATATTTTGAAAATCTGAGATGACAGTGTTGTTAACAAAAGGTTAAGCTTGTGTTTGAATATATTTCATTCATTTAATTTGCGATTTTCATGAATAGGAAAAGTTTCTAGGGGTATTTATGTCCACTGCGTTATGCTAATTCGTTTAAGGCTATGATTACGATCCCGGGTCCGGGATTGCTATTAAGAGGTATCAGTTTTACTGTGGCAGTGTAAAAAGACACATCGCTACATAACATCTGTACCTGTGTATAGGATATAACTCTACAGTATTATACTGTTAAGAATAAATGTAATGGCCTTTCATCTGTCATATCTAGCCTTTTATAAAAACATTTGTTGGGAGGGATCAAACTTTTGTGAAATACATATTTTTATGAGTGTGTTGTTGTTCTATACAGAATGTTTGAGGCAATACAGTAAGGGGGAAATAGCCTGTGGTTGTTTAAGCAGCCAGTGATACCTTAGGGCGCTGTTTGTTAATGCAGCGTAGCTTCCTCCAAATGAAAATCATACGACAAAACTGATGCTGAAAAAAAGGCCTCTCTATAAACAAAGTTCTGCAGCACATATTAAATTAAGGGAGTACAGGAGTCCAAAAGATGCCTAGGTTTCTTTTAGGCCAGCAAGTGAGACTTACCTTACATATTGTTGTTATGCCTGAATTGAGCTCAAAATATACTATTTTTTAAGCAGGTTTGTCATTGAACCCAAGTCTGTTTTTACAGGTCTTTTTTGCTTCATCTGCTCTGCATGATTGTTTGATCGACTGCCTTGGAACCAACACAAACAAAAACAGTGAGAAAGCATGGAAACATTTTCTTAGTCCATGTTAAAATTACACATGGTCTACTTTGTATTTTTATTTCACCTTTATTTAACCAGGTAGGCCAGTTGAGAAAAAGTTATCATTTTACAACTGTGCCCTGGCCAAGATAAATCAAAGCAGTGCGACAAAAACAACAACACAGAGTTACACATAAACAAACGTATAGTCATTAAGACAATAGAAAAATCTATGTACACTGTGTGCAAATGTAGAAGAATAGGGAGGTAAGGCAATAAATAGGCCATATAGGTGAAAAAAATTATAAATTTAGCATTAACACTGGAGTGATAGATGTGCAGATGATGATGTGCAAGTGGAGATACTGGGGTGCAAAAGAGCAAGAGGATAAATAACAATATGGGGACGAGGTAGTTGGGTGTGCTATTTACAGATTGGCTGTGTACAGCTGCTTTGACAGCTGATGCTTACAGTTAGAGAGGGAGATATGAGACTACAGCTTCAGTGATTTTTGCAATTCGTTCCAGTCATTGGCAGCAGAGACCTGGAAGGAAATGCGGCCAAAGTAAGTGTTGGCTTTGGGGATGACCAGTGAAATATACCTGCTGGAGTGCGTGCTACGCGTGTGTGTTGCTATGGTGACCAGTGAGCTGAGATAAGGCGCGGCTTTACCTAGCAAAGACTTATAGATGACCTGGAGCCAGTGGGTTTGGCGACGAATATGTAGTGAGGGCCAGCCAACGAAAGCATACAGGTCGCAGTGGTGGGTAGTATATGGGACTTTGGTGACAAAACGGATGGCATTGTGACAGACTACATCCAATTTGTAGAGTGTTGGAGGCTATTTTATAAATGGCATCGCCGAAGTCAAGGATAGGTAGGATAATGAGTTTTACGAGGGTATGTTTGGCAGCATGGGTCAAGGAGGCTTTGTTGCAAAATAGGAAGCAGATTCTAGATTTAATTATGGATTGGAGATGCTTTTTTTGTTGTTTAATTTTTACCCCTTTTTCTCCCCATTTCGTGGTATCCAATTGTTGTAGTAGCTACTATCTTGTCTCATTGCTACAACACCCGTACGGGCTCGGGAGAGACGAAGGCTGAATGTCATGCGTCCTCCGATACACAACCCAACCAGCCGTACTGCTTCTTAACACAGCGCGTATCCAACCCGGAAGCCAGCCGCACCAATGTGTCGGAGGCTACACCGTGCACCTGGCAACCTTGGCTAGTGCGCACTGCGCCCGGCCCGCCACAGGAGTCGCTGGTGCGCGATGAGACAAGGAGATCCCTACCGACCAATCCCTCCCTAACCCGGACGACGCTAGGCCAATTGTGCGTCGCCCCACGGACCTCCCGGTCGAGGCCGGTTACGACAGAGCCTGGGCGCAAACCCAGGGACTCTGATGGCACAGCTGGTGCTGCAGTACAGCGCCCTTAACCACTCCGGGAGGCCCGGATTGGAGATGCTTACTGTGAGTCTGGAATGAGAGTTTACAGTTTAACCAGACACCTAGGTATTTGTAGTTGTCCACATATCCTAGGTCAGAACCGTCCCGGAGTAGTGATAATAGTTGGGTGGGCGGGTGCGGGCAGCAATCGGTTGAAGAGCATGCATTTAGTTTTACTAGCATTTAAAAGCAGTTGGAGGCCACGGAAGGAGTGTTGTATGGCATTGAATCTCGTTTGGAGGTGTCCACACAGTGTCCAAAGAAGGGCCCGATGTATACAGATTGGTGTCGTCTGTGTTGAGGTGGATCAGAGAATCACCAGCAGCAAGAGCGACATCATTGATATATACAGAGAAAAGATTTGGCCCGAGAATTGAACCATGTGGCATCCCCATAGAGACTGCCAGAGTTCAGGACAACAGGCCCTCCGGTTTGACACACTGAACTCAATCTGAGAAGAAGTTGGTGAACCAGACGAGGCAGTCATTTGAGAAGCCGATAAGAATGCGGTGATTGACAGAGTGGAAAGACTTGGCCAGGTCGATGAAGACGGTTGCACAGTACTGTCTTTTATCGATGGTGGTTATGATATCGTTTAGGACCTTGAGCATGGCTGAGGTGCACCCATGACCAGCTTGCATAGTGGAGAAGATACGGTGGGATTCAAAATGGTCGGTGATCTGTTTGTTAACTTGAATTTCGAAGATTTTAGGAAGGCAGAGCAGGATGGATATAGGTCAAATCAAATCAAATTGTATTTGTCACGTGCGCAGAATACAACATTTCACCTTAAAGTGAAATGCTTACTTACAGGCTCTAACCAAAAGTGCAAAAAAGGTGTTAGGTGAACAATAGGTAAGTAAAGAAATAAAACAACAGTAAAAAGACAGGCTATATACAGTAGTGAGGCTATAAAAGTAGTATACAGACACAGGCTATATACAGACACCGGTTAGTCAGGGTGATTGAGGTAGTATGTACATGTAGATATGGTTAAAGTAACTAAGCATATATGATGAACAGAGAGTAGCAGTAGTGTAAAAGAGGGGTTGGTGGGACACAATGCAGATAGCTTGTTCAGGAGTCTTATGGCTTGGGGGTAAAAACTGTTGAGAAGCCCTTTTGTCCTAGACTTGGCACTCCGGTACCACTTGCCATACGGTAGTAGAGAGAACAGTCTATGACTGGGGTGGCTGAGGTCTTTGACAATTAGGGCTTTCCTCTGACACTGCCTGGTGTAGAGCTCCTGGATGGCAGGCAGCTTAGGCCCAGTGATTTTCTGGGCCGTACGCACTACCCTCTGTAGTGCCTTGTGGTTGGAGGCCGAGCAATTGCCGTACCAGTAAGTGATGCAACCGGTCAGGATGCTCTCGATGTTGCAGCTGTAGAACCTTTTGAGGATCTCAGGACCCATGCCAAATCTTTTTAGTTTCCTGAGGGGGAATAAGCTTTGTTGTGCCCTCTTCACGACTGTCTGGGTGTGTTTGGACCATTCTAGTTTGTTTTTGATGTGGACACCAAGGAACTTGAAGCTCTCAACCTGCTCCACTATAGCCCCGTCGATGAGAATGGGGGCGTGCTCGGTGCTCCTTTTCCTGTAGTCCACAATCATCTCCTTTGTCTTGGTTACATTGAGGGATATGTTGTTATTCTGGCACCACCCATCCATGTCTCTGACCTCCTCCCTATAGGCTGTCTCATTGTTGTCGGTGATCAGGCCTACCACTGTTGTGTTGTCTGCAAACTTAATGATGGTGTTGGAGTCGTGCCTGGTCATGCAGTTCTGGACACTTTATGTTGATGTTTCCTTTATTTTGGCAGTGCAGTCATGGGTGAACAGGGAGTACAGGACGGGAATGAGCACTCACCCCTGTGGAGCTCCAGTGTTGAGGATCAGCGTGGCAGATGTGTTGCTACCTACCCTCACCACCTGGGGGCCGCCCGTCAGGAAATCCAGGATCCAGTTGCAGAGGGAGGTGTTTAGTCCCAGGATCCTTAGCTTAGTGATGAGCTTTGAGGGTACTATGGTGTTGAGAGCTGTAGTCAATGAATAGCATTCTCACATAAGTGTTCCTTTTGTCCAGGTGGGAAAGAGCAGTTTGGACTGCAATAGAGAATGCATCGTCTGTGGATCTGTTTGGTCAGTATGCAAGTTGGAGTGGGTCTAGGGTTTCTGGGAAAATGGTGTTCATGTGAGCCATTACCAACCTTTCAAAGCACTTCATGGCAACGGACGTGAATTCTACGTGTCTGCAGCTTTACACTTTAGCTCAGTGAAAATGTTGCCTGTAATCCATGGCTTCTGGTTGGGGTATGTATGTACAGTCACTGTGGGGACAACGTCCTCAATGCACATATTGATAATGCCAGTGACTGATGTGGTGTACTCCTCAATGCCATCGGAAGAATCCCGGAAGATGTTCCAGTCTGTGATAGCTAAACAGTCCTGTAGTTTAGCATCACTTTTTATAGGCCGAGTCACTGGTGCTTCCTGCTTTAATTTTTGCTTGTAAGCAGGAGGATAGCGTTGTGGTCGGATTCATCAAATGGAGGGTGAGGGAGAGCTTTGTACGTGTCTCTGTGTGTGGAGTACAGGTGATCTAGAATTTTTTTCCCTTTGGTTGCACATGTGACATGTTGATAGATAGGTCTATAACAGTTTGGGTCTAGAGTGTCTCCCCCTTTGAAGAGGGGGATGACCGCAGCAGCTTTCCATTCTTTGGGGATCTCAGATGATACAAACGAGAGGTTGAACAGGCTAGTAATAGGGGTTGCAACAATTTTTAGAAAAAGAGGGTCCAGATTGTCTAGCCCAGCTGATTTGTAGGGAACCAGATTTTGCATTTCTCTTTCAGGACATCAGCTGTCTGGATTTGGGTGAAGGAGAAGCGAGGGGGCTTGAGCAAGTAGCTACAGGGGGTGCTAAGCTGTTGGCCGGGGTAGGGGTAGCCAGGTGGAAAGCTTGGCCAGCCGTACAACAAACGCTTATTGAAATTTTCGATTATCGTACATTTATCGGTGTTTACAGTGTTTCCTAGCCTCAGTGCAGTGGGCAGCTGGGAGGATGTGCTCTTATTTTCCATGGACTTTACAGTGTCCCAAAACTTTTTGGAATTAGTGCTACAGAATGCAAATTTCTTTCCTGAGAAGTTACATATCGTTACATAAGTTACATATGCTACTCGATGCAAATGCAGAACGCCACAGGATGTTTTTGTGCTGGTCAAGGGCAGTCAAGTCTGGGGTGAACCAAGGGCTATATCTGTTCTTAGTTCTACATTTTTTTAATGGGGTATGCTTATTTAAGATGGTGAGGAAAGAACTTTTAAAGAGCAACCAGGCATCCTCTATCAACGGGATGAGGTCAATATCCTTCCTGGAGGGTCGATTAGAAAGGCCTTCTCGCTGAAGTGTTTTAGGGAGCGTTTGACAGTGATGAGGGGTGGTCGTTTGACCGCGGACCCATTATGCACGCAGTCAATGAGGCAGTGATTGCTGAGATCCTGGTTGAAGACAGCGGAGGCGTTTTTAGTGGGCAAGTTGGTCAGGATGATATCTAAGAGGGTGCCCATGGTTACGGATTTAGGGTTGTACCTGGTAGGTTCCTTGATAATTTGTGTGAGATTGAGGGCATCTAGCTTAGATTGTAGGACAGCCGGGGTGTTAAGCATGTAACAGTTTAGGTCACCTAACAGTACAAACTCTCAAGATAGATGGGGGCAATCAATTCACATATGGTGTCCAGTGCACAGCTGGGGGCTGAAGGGGGTCTATAACAAGCGGCAACAGTGAGAGACTTGTTTCTAGAAAGGTGGATATTTAAAAGTAGAAGCTCAGATTGTTTGGGCACAGACCTGAATAGTATGACAGAACTCTGCAGGCTATCTCTGCAGTAGATTGCAACTCCGCCCCCTTTGGCAGTTCTATCTTGTCGGAAAATGTTATAGTTAGGGATGAACATTTCAGGATTTTTGGTGGCCTTCCTAAGCCAGGATTCAGACACGGCTAGGACATTAGGGTTGGTGGAGTGTGCTAAAGCAGTGAATAAAACAAATTTAGGGAGGAAGCTTCTAATGTTGACATGCATGAAACCAAGGCTTTTACAGTTACAGAAGTCAACAAATGAGAGCGCCTGGGGAATGGGAGTGGTTCTGGGGGCTGCAGGGCCTGGGTTAACCTTTACATCACCAGAGGAACAGAGGAGGAGTAGGATAAGGGTACACCTAAAGGCTATAAGAACTGGTCGTCTAGTGCCTTCGGAACAGAGAGTAAAAGGAGCAGATTTCTGGGTGCAGAAGAATAGATTCAAGGCATAATGTACAGACAAAGGTATGGTAGGATGTGAGTACAGTGGAGGTAAACCTAGGCATTGAGTGACAATGAGAGAGGTTTTGTCTCTAGAGACACCAGTTAAGCCAGGTGAGGTCACCGCATGTGTGGGGCTGGAACAAAAGGGCTATCTAACGCATATAGGGCAGGGCTGGGGGCTCTACAGTGAAATAAGGCTATAATTACTAACCAAAACAACAATAGGCAATCCATATTGACATTCGGGAGAGGCATGTGTAGCCCAGTGATCATAGGGTCCAGTGAGTAGCAATAGATGAGTCGGAGCCAATTCAGCAGTCGCTACTACGCTAGGCGAGCTGGAGACACGGCGATTCAGACAGCTAGTGTGCAAGCAGATGGGTCTCAGGCAACGTCGCAACGGAGGAGCCTGTTGAAGAGAAAAAGCAGTCCTATATGCTCTGGGTTTATATTGCGCTGTGTAGACTGGCAGGAATTGACCTTGCTGAAGCTGGCTGATGTCCGGGCTGAGGCTTGTAGGCTAGCTTCGGATGGGGGTTCCAGTTCTAAAGCATAAAAATAGCAGATCCGTACTACATTGGGTGAGGCGGGTTGCCGGAGAGTATATTCAGTCTATAGATGGAAAGTGAGATTAAAATATAAAATATATACAAAATATATATGAAGAGAACGATTTATACACGAGACAAGACAAAAACACACGTCCGACTGTTACGCCATTTTGAAACTACTGTATGTTAATTGCTTATTGACCCATTATGGCATAATGAGATCTTGGTTGCAAGGGCAGCAGTGATCTATGAGGGCAAAAATGGGCCTGTGCTGTACTGATGACCTCATTTTAATTTTTGTCTGGGCACTCGTTGGGGGAAATGGCACTTTTCATGTGTCAGTGCTTTGTAATAACCCCTCGGTTACTCTATCTCTGCCTCATCTCACCCCCAAGCCAAACAAACCCCACACACAGCTTTGGGAGAGCACAACTGGACCCTCCAAATTATTATCATTCATTGTGGTCACAGCAAGGTGTGAACCTAATTTGATACATGTAGTGAGGGAGGATTTGGCTTGTTCTAAAAGTCACCTTCATCTTCTCCGTACAACAATCTTGGTTGACTTGTTGCATGCACTGAAGAAAATAAAGCAGAGGCGGATTCCTGTCTGCAGAGATAACCTTGAGGATGTATGGCATTTAGCATTCCACTCAACTCCTGGCCATGCATCCTAAAGCACAGATTTGATCCCTACCTATACACACTGAAACATTAATACCGTTTCATATTAAACGAAACTGCTGCCTATTTTTTTTTTTTCTAGGAAAGTGGGAATATAAAGACTCTGTCAATGCATGTTAAGGCATAAGATGGGTGAAACCCAAAGGGCTATTTGCATTTATATGTGTAAGATAAAAGAGCAAAGGGGTTGGGCAATGGAAGGTTGTGAAAATATTTCCTTATTTATCTTTTATTTTTCCTCTATTGGTGAGCATAGGTTTTAACAAACATGAATATATTACAGACAATATCCCTCACCCCTCCACTATGTTCCACACTTCCTTTCTGACATGCTGCAATGTGGTAGCTGCTTAGCCTCACTGCCAACACAGAAGACAGCTCACGTCACAGGCACAAGCACAGAATTCCAGGAAATCCAGACTATGGATGTACAGTGAAATATTGTTACATACTACTGTACCCCTGGCGAGAGATGTTTGTCATAGCTAAGGTGTATATTTCCACACAATGGCTTGTACAACATTTGTTGACACTGTATAACTACCACATATCCAGCATTAAGTACCAAACTGCCTCTGGTGACACAGAATATTCAAAAAGTTTCAGTGACAGCAAGCACTATAGTTTGTGAAAACATTTGGATTTTTCTGCCAATGCATTACACAGGTGTTAATGTGATAGCTGTTGTGGGAGAGAGAGAGAGAGAGAGAGAGTGAGAGCGAGAGAGAGAGATAGAGCGAGAGCGAGAGAGAGAGAGGATGTACGGACTGTAGCTCATGGTGTCAAGACAGGCCCTCTGCGTGTGGTGTTCTGCAGCATCAGCACCCGGACAGGGGCCAGACGCTGGATTTATGGTGCCAGGCAGCGGAAATGACCTGCTTCTGTCATTGGGTGTGTGCCCCATCACGAGAGGCCCTAAACTATATTGGCACAGCTCTGACAGACATGTTTGTCATCTAGTCAGTTTTGAAGATACCAAGCAAGTAGTATTATTCCTTTGACAATCTCCAGCTCTCACTCTCTATGTGCACATTGTTCCGCTCTCTCCAGCCCACACCACCCTGCCTGAGAGACAGCCCTGTGGTTCCATGTCGGCATGATTAATACCATGATCGCTATGATTTACACAATATTCACACTGAGATGCAGTAGGATATCCCATTCATTTAGTTTGAAAGGAATCTGAATTACTGCACATTCATAAGCAAACTCTTCCTCATTGACTATTTCTCATTATTTATTTCAACAGTCATTTCTGAGTTTTGTGTCATCTGCTATATATTTACCTATACTGTACGTATGAATTGAGTTTTAATTTATTTCCTGACTTTTAATTGAGCGTGTACAACATGATCAACTGGACCACATACTCGCACGAGGGAATGATTCCATCCTCATCTGATGCATAACATTTCTGGTAGTGTTGCATGAACAGTGACACCTTCTGGCACCCCACAAACTCTAAACACAATCCAAAAAAGTTCTATGTGTTCAAAAGTTCATATTAATCATAGAGGAAAGTGTCAGGAAACCAATATATTTATTGTGTAATTATTGTGTAGTTATTTACTTGATTCTGAAGAAGGCCATTGAAGCCTGAAATGTCAATATTTTAAACTTGCAATTTTTCTTTTTTTTACTAAAACTACAGCGTTTTAATATTGAGCGACCGTTGCACCTTTTCCTGTCCAATTATTTTCTTATGAAATTAATGAATGGAAGTTTAATACAAAACTAGAAATGCTATGTAGTGAGTTAGTCCAGTCCTTAGACCTGAAATAGTAGTTAATATAATGGCTCATGTCTTTCAATTTGTGAAGATAATGATGAATAACAATGAGACGATACAGATAATCAATCAAATTTAAAAGTAGCACAATCACTTTGTCACCGACCGCCTCGATTCGGACCTATGTAGCAAACATTTTTATTGTGTTTTTTACATTGGATAATTGTAGAGATATCATACACTGCAGTTGAGGAAAGTAATTCTGCTTTGAAAGTTGATAAACTTGTAACCCCACTTTGTTTTGGTACACCTACTGGCGAGCTCTTCTTAGTCTACACCTATTCAGCATCCCTCTTGAGCCTAAGCCCCACCCATTTCTTTAAGGAATCACATGTGAGGCCAAGAACTTAACAGAGTGAGTAAGGTAGTGTAGTAAACAGCCAAAGATTTCAAGACGAACGGTAGTTTAAGTAGTAGCCTACAATATGACAAAAATATATATACACTTCATCTAGTCCTTGGCCTATGTCCTAATCTGACTTTGAAAATGTCATGCTAAAAATATTGTATAAATATGCTATAATAAAAAATCATTTATTTGTATTTTTTATTTAACCTTTTTTTTAACTGGGCAAGCCAGTTTCTTATAAATAATTATTAGTTAATGCTTACCCAGACACTTGTCTAAATTGATGGGTCAAGTGAAAGAAATGCTATAACCACCCCCCAGGCACATCTAGCTAAGTGGATGGGTCACTGTTGTCTAGACATGTACACATGTTCATGAAATACAACAGATGACCGTAATCACCCCCAGACACACCTGGCTAACTTGATAGGTCATTTAATCAATCTTTTGTATAGACATATAGCTAACGAGCAAGCTAGCTAAACAGTTAACCATAATCCCAACCTAGCTACAGTACAAACGGATTGTCATAGCTAGTCACCATGCATGAAATGCTGGAGTATGAATCTATGGGTAGATAAAGCTAACCAATTAGTTTCAATGCGAACTAGCTAGCTAACATTAGGCTATAACTAGTAATGCAAATGGATTTCTAGGATACAAATAATATTACTACAAAGATCATACATGTAACGTTAGCTAGCGAGCCGGCAAGCTAACTTCCGCTAGCTAGCGAACAGTATGCTTTAACTTGCAATGAAAATTATTTTTGGACAGAATTTGAAAAGTAGCTATAATATCTGAAAATGTAGCTAGACTCTTATCCGTATACATGGATGAATGCTTCACAGCAATATGTTTTCTGTTGGGTTTGGAGCTAGCTACAGCTTGTTTGGCCCGTTGTTGTGTCAAGTCACTCTGCGTATCACTGACCGTGTGCAGAAAGTAGTCCATCACAACTTTTTCCCACTGATCTTTGTCGATAGTGCCTGCTAAATGTTTGGCAGCAATGTTGTTGAGAGCAGTAGCTACACTTTGCAGTTGTCCAAGGCTAACGATACATATTTCAAAAAGCCACAGTAGCAAGGATTATCTACACATACTGAGAATGTAATGTTATAGACAAAAGCATGCTACATGGCAGACCAATCCGAACTCATCTCTCGGCATGTCCAGGGAATCCATTATCTCAGCCAATCATGGCTAGTGGGAAGGCTCCTGCCTTTTTCCATGGCTAAACCAACTAGGCTAGTAATTTAACATTTGAATTCGTATTTACAGATGGCATATACGTTTTTATTAAGGCACATGAAAGTTCATATGTTCCAGAAAGCATTTCTGTCAAAAAACAAATTTATATATAAAAAAACCCCAAAACATTACAATACCATTCCTGTGAAGTAGTGATGTGCGACAAACTCCTAGCTTCTTGAAACTGGTCAGATATATCAATACTAGAATAATGTTTACCATTAAGTAGACCCATACCCTGGAGACAATACAACACATCTTTCATTATCCAATCACAAGCTTTGTCAGATGATGTAAACATGAATCATTTTATTGTATTTTCTACCCAATTAAGACATATTAAGGCACGTTAAAAGCCAGGCATTAAAATCAATTTGTGATGATGTCTTTTTTTACTGAAAATGTGTTTTAATTTGTGAATTTGGAGACACAGGGCAAGGTTTTGGGAATGAGAAAATTAGTAACGTGGATAAATGAATGATTTCTCTGTCTTTTTTCACAATAGAATTGAATGTAGCCTCAGTAACTGCCCGAAAGGCTTTTATAATCGCACAGCAATTTCAAGAATATGGTAAGTAGCTGCACATATACACTCCAGTGGACTTCTCACTGCACCCTTTTTCATGAGCGGATTATTAAAGAGAATAAATCTGCCTCCAAACACAACAGGATGTTGCAAAACAACTTCAGTGGCCACACGATTACTATAAAACTGCTCATATTTTTTAGGGAGAAAAATCACATAATTCCCTCTTCCTATTACCACTAAATCCATTATCTGTTTCCAACCGTTCAATCCACCAAATCTTGAAGGATTTTCCCCATCCCCAAGTCCAGAAACCATCCACAGAGCACTGTTTCACATCCACTCAAATGCATATTTTCAAGAGATGCAAAGATTTCCTATCCAATGTGTAATCAAATGCAATGAGGTGCTGCAGGGATGGTAAAGGATAGATATAGAGACACATCTAAAGGAGGAAATCCATTTTCTCTGCCCTTGCATTCACTAAGGAATCAATGCTCCTCTCAGGAGACTGGCTTTAAAAAAAAAGCTATGCCTTTCCTCAATCTCAAACGCTCTTTTATTTTGATCTTCGGAGAAACAAATCCTTTTAGAAGGTGCCACAGTACATGCATTAAACGATTGGAGAGGCTAGAAATGAACACAGTAATATGCTGATATCATATTTTGGTGTGGAATGTTGACTGGGTCTTTATGGACATGTTTTATGGAGGAAAAAGACAAAGTGATAAACAAAGTTCTCTTTGTCTACATGTATTTGTAAAACCTGTATAACTAATGGTATTCATTTAACTGTGTATGTGTAAAGTGTTTTGTTACATTGAGTTACAATTTATTGTTGTTATTGATGTAGAGAAAGACCCCAAACAGACTGAACATATTCACAAAATGAGCAGAGTAGATATAAACCAGGTAGAACCCAGTTAAAAAAAAATACAAGTAAATGGTACCGGGTTTCTGGAGGCTAAAGCAACAATGTACATGTATATCCTTTTCCTTCATTAATGGAGATTTGTGTGTAACACTTATCTGTTCAATTGAATTCAAAGAATAATTCAAATACGTTTCATTTACTCTATGACCAGCATTTACATAAACAAACTTCTAACAATCTAATAGGATTAGGATTAAGGTACAGTAAACAGATTGTTACACAGTTGGCCCCTGTTTCACGCTGTATCTCATTCATTCAGACATATTTTCATTACCGTACAGTTCCTCTGGAAGTCTGCCATCTATAGTGTGTGGTACATTTGGGAACTCCTGTTATGTTTATTGTCATGTTTAAAACGCTGTAACGCTGTAGTGTTTTAATTAGTACTCTGCACTTTATTGTGATCAGTGCTCAAGCTTGCCTAATTAAGTTTGTACGGCTCAAATCTCCATCAAAGGAAACCATTATCTTCCAAGGTAATGCATGAGAGGCTTACATCTTTCCCCTTCAGAGCTGGCAATAACAGCTCCATTTTAGGTTGGTTGAGCAAAATCAGCACTATTGGTATTATTATTATCAATATTATGTTCAGGGTTTGTGGCATATAATATTGTCGGAGACTATAGTTGCTCCACATTCATGTAACACATGGTTTTGTTTTGTTGTACATCAGCATGAGCTTTTTCTTTAACTGTTCAGATGAGTCAGCATTTGACATTTTCTAACCTCCCTCAGCTCGATAGTAACTGCAAGCATGGTTCCTATGGTTATAGAGGGAAACTAAAATAAATATGGTAATATATGATCCATCCATGTATTGTTTATAATCCTTCTCTAATGGCTGTCTTTAAGGGCCATCGGGGTGTGATTGGTTATGTAGCTTAGGCTATGTTTTTCTTTTGCATGCATAGCTGCCTGAAAGCCAAGTGAATGTGATGGTTTCAGATTTGATTAGGCAGCCCACGGGCCTCAGCAGGCCAGCCCTGCAATGGGCAGGCAGGGGCCTTGTACAAGTGTCTCATTGCTCACCATGCCTGAGTGGTGATGTACACACCAAGTGTGACCACTGCTTGATTTAAACAGTCCACCTTGGATCTGAGGGTGTACTCGATGCAATATTGTAGCCCATCCATCTAGCGACCACTGGATATTGGTCTCACCCAATTACTTTTGGGTACCATTCTAGTGCATTTATATTTGGATTATACGCTGTTGTGAAACTATATATTTGAAATATGTGTACAATAGTTTGTCTGTTATGAAAAAATTACCCTCTGCTTTTTACTTTCAGAGCAATTTCTGTGAAAGTTGTTGTTTGACTGTAGATTAAAAAAAGATATATATCATTAGTTGACCTTTATTTAACCAGGTAGGCCAGTTGAGAACAAGTTCTCATTTACAACTGCGACCTGGCCAAGATAAAGCAAAGCAGTGCGTCAAAAACAACAACACAGAGTTACACATAAACAAATGTACAGTCAATAACCCAATAGACAAAAAGCTTTCAAAAATCAATCAAGTTTAAAGATATGATTTCAGAGTGATGATTCTGAAGAGATCACAACTCTTTGTGATAATGGCAACATCTGGGTGACACTTTCTATGAACCACCTGTATGAAAAACTATAAATTGTGCCTTTAAGACATGCTATAAGCCTTCATAACAGCTTATAAAGTCTCATAAAATAATATTGTATATAGCTACAGTAATGCAGTGTTCGTTATTCATTACAGAAATGATTCATAGAAAGCATTATTCGTAATTCATAAGATCATGAAATATTTCATTTTATCTCTGGTTTTTGATAGACTACAACATCTCTTATTCACTGATAAATAACACAACCAATTTATTTAGATGTCCAAACATTCAGGAATGAATTTGGCCAGAAGATCCGACTTTGAAAGATGCAGAAGCACATTTCTTCACATTGGAGACTAGTTACCTTAGAGCTGTATTGGTATATTTGGAAATGTAATTCTTTACTCAAACTCTTGGCCTTGAGGCCTTTGGCTAAAATGCTTTGCTTTCTATAAATGAACAAGGTTATTTCCGTTTCCTAATGGTCATCGCGGCAATACAGTAATGAGCAGCACCAAGGAGGATTGTTATTTTCTTAAGGAAACCAAATTAAAAAAGAAATCCCAAGTAGCTGCATCATTACAGAGGGAAGCCTAGAGGACTGTTTCCAGGTCATTAGTCTACATGCTTGGCCTTCCTGGTCCTACAGGGTGGGGGGAATATCTGTGATGAATAGTGCATCCGTTCAAATTCAGACTTAAAGTTGTTAATGAGGACCCTCCTCTTTGCTCTTTTTACGGCTTCAGTAGATTACACAGAGCACATCAAACATAAGGAACACCTTCCTAATATTGCGTTGCACCCCTCTCTCTTTTTCCCCCAGAAAAAGCCTCAATTCATCAGGGGTATGGACTCCAATGCTCCCACAGTTGTGTCAAACTGGCTAGATGTCCTTTGGGTGGTGGATCATTCTTGATGCACACAGGGAAAAAAATCCAGCAGCAATGCCGTTCTTGACACAAACCGGTGCGCCTGGCACCTACTACCATACCCCGTTCAAAGGCACTTACATTTTTTGTCTTGCCCATTAACCCTCTGAATGGCATACACAATTATCTCTTGGCTTAAAAATAATTATTTAACCTGTCTCCTCCCTTTCATCTACACTGATGGAAGTGGATTTAACAAGTGACATAGTGAAATAAGGGATCATGGCGTTCACCTGGATTCACCTGGTCAGTCTATGTCATGGAAAGAGCAGGTGTTCTTAATGTTGTGTATACTCGGTGTACTGTATACTTACTTATATCTTATGCCAATATGGTACCAGGTTTGGAAACCTAATGCTACATTATATTGCATTGCTGCTGAATCCGTTTATGTAAATTTCTGTTGTGTGGAGAATATAAAGTAAGAGTCTTTTTTAGGGGAAAATCGTGTATGGTTTTAATAGTAACAAAGGTAAAGATACCAGATATGAAATATAATTTTGGGGTCCTTCAGTGTGTGGCCGTGATGAGTGATGACATGTGAAGTATGACATCATGCCAGTGGGTGGCTTGTCAAAGCACTGTACCAGTGAGGTCACTGGTCTGCTAATGACCTCCTCAGGGTTCACAGCAGCAGCCTCCTTCTTTCTGGCCCTGGGTCTCCCCTTCTCCACCGCACCCTGGCCAGCTCAACGCTTGGCAAGCCTCTACGTTCATTGTCCTTAATCAGGATCCGGGGGCATAAGGACGCAGAGAGCCATGCATGCCCAGTGGGCTCCTTATTCTCAGACAGGCAGATGAAGCCAAGTGGAAAAGCCTAATACACATACAGTACACAGGCCTCTTACCCAGTACACTGATCATCTGTCTGCTGTGAGGCAGTGACCGGTCAGTGATTGGACATGGAAACATTCACATATGTTATCCATTATTACTAATGTACATGATCATGGTCTATGAATATTTAATTTCAATATACTCTTCAAAGCAATGCATTTTCAGCATATTATAGTATATCACATTGGTTCAGAGATTTACATGTTACAAATAAAATTGGATTTGTTTTGATTTTGATTTGGAACAGGCCTGAAGTCAGTTCCCTAAAATGCAGAATGAGAGGCATGTAAATCAGTCAGGCCGTGTTCTTTCACATTTAACACAGGTTATTAGACGAAACAAAGAATTGACCCCCAGAGCACTTCTGCACATCACATGAATAACTAACGCTGGCTGATTATGTTAATAAGTAGTACTAGGAGGCAGTGATGACCAGGAGTGTACCACTACTGATGCTGGATAGACTATAATCACAGACACACCCCAAACCCATCATTAGCCCTGAAACACATAATTTGTTTTGCCAAGCAAGCTGATTTTAGATTTTTTAGAGAATTGTTTTTTTTTAATTGCACCCCTTTTTCTCCCCAATTTCGTGGTATCCAATTGTTTTTAGTAACTACTATCTTGTCTCATCGCTACAACTCCCGTACGGGCTCGGGAGAGACGAAGGTTGAAAGTCATGCGTCCTCCGATACACAACCCAACCAAGCCGCACTGCTTCTTAACACAGCACGTATCCAACCCGGAAGCCAGCTGTACCAATGTGTCAGAGGAAACACCGTGCACCTGACAACCTTGGTTAGCGCGCACTGCGCCCGGCCCGCCACAGGATTTGCTGGTGCACGATGAGACAAGGATATCCCTACTGGCCAAGTCCTCCCTAACCCGGATGACACTAGTCCAATTGTGCTTCGCCCCACGGACCTCCCGGTCGCGGCCGGTTACGAAAGAGCCTGGGCGCGAACCCAGAGTGTGTGGTAGCACAGCTGGCGCTGCAGTACAGCGCCCTTAAACACTGCGCCACCCGGGAGGCCGTAAGCTGATTTAACCTTCATTTTTTCAGACTAATTCCTAATATTAATATGCTCGTCCTAATATTAATGTATTTCTTAATTCCATTATTTTAATTTTAGATTTGTGGGTATTGTTTTGAATTGTTAGATATTACTGCACTGTTGGAGCTAGGCACACAAGCATTTCGCTACACCCGCAATAACATCTGCTAAATATGTGTATGTGACAAATAAAATTTGATTTGATTTGATGTGATCTCTCTTCATGGGAAAAAAACATGATGCATTTTAAATCCACTGTCTCTAATCTTCCCTAACAGACACATTAAATGTTTGCATATGATGAGGAAAGGCCTAGGGGCACCCTCATAGTTCAGTTTGAACAACAGATACAGATATTAGAATGCATCTAATCTGTGTATGTACTTAGGGGCCTTTTGTCAACTGTGTCATTTTATCACTTGGGCAAGTGTACTGAGCTTAAGGAGAAGCTCTCAGAAAATCACTCAGTCCTCCTTCAAAGATGACAACACTGATTTTAGAAGCTTATTGCTGCATCACGGAGCATGTACATTTATTTTCTCCTGTTTTGTTTTGACCCACAGATAAAAGTGTGCTCTTGGAAAACCCATCTGGAGGAGGAATGGCTTGAGTGTGGCTATATTCCATCCCCATAACCACAGTTCTTTGGCCTCCACCATAAAGAATTCCAACGAGACAATTTTGCGGTGTGCAGTGCGAGCTGACAGGGAGTGTTATTAAAGCGCAGGGTGCTGACCGCTCTCAAAGTTATTAAAGTGCTGTGAGATTGTGTCTGTGATAGCCCTGCCACCCTGCCGGGATGTCCTTCACACACACACACACACACACACACACACACACACACACACACACACACACACACACACACACACACACACACACACACACACACACACACACACACACACACACACACACACACACACACACACACACACACACACACACACACACACACACGCACGTGTTCTTTGCAGGGAGGGTTGGTGAGGGGGGAGTGAGTGTACATGGGGGAGTACATACCAGACAGACACACCAGGGCCCACCGAGTACAGGGAGAGATGTCATTGTCATCATTTCCCCATTAGTGCTGCTCATGGCTACAGAGAGATGCTAAGGTTTACCTGCTGGCCATGGGTGCTCTGGAGCACCAGTGTTAATACTGTAGTAGTGTAATGTATGTCAAACATGCTATGAATTCAACTGTGAAATAGCTGCTGTTCACTGAATGGTCTTGATTGATAAAATAGTGAATAAGGGTGGAGGTCGTGTTGTTTGACCAGTTAAATTAAGGTCTGTCCTTGCATGGCTAATTTATAATAGCAACAGGTTAAAATATAAAACCACTGGGCCTATGAGGCCTGGGTTAGCTACAGTATTTTAAGTGCTTCATCAGAGAGGAACAATCAAACATAGATTATTAAATCTCATCATCTAATCCATATGTATAACCAAATCTATAACAATCAATTGCGCAGGACAATATGAGGTCATTATGAATATGACTGAATGTGAATTTCAGAAACATGGCTGCCAATCTTCTTCTAGAGGAAACAACATTCTCAGGTCACAATTTTTTTTTTTTGATGATTAAAGGTTGCAAATCATTTGCAAAACTATTACTGTACACTACATTTTGTATTGCTAACAAGTAGTCCTACTATGATATAGTTCATCTGCATTAAGGCACTCTTGCCACATTAAAGGACAAGAGCAGGGATTGGTCTGTTTTTATGCTTGCTCTTAGTAAATCCCAGTGATACATTTGAATGTGTTGGCAGCCAACAGTGTAAGATGATAGGCAAATAGGAGGAGGGTTAATGGACTGATTCTGTGGGTTTTAGAAGAGAGAGAGAGGGGGCCCAGAGCATCAATCTGCTGTCTGTCCGGACCCTTTCAATCTGTTTCAGTTCCACCCTCACTTGACAGCATCGGGGACTACGTCTATCTATTCATCACCCGGTCTGGAAATAACAGGACACCTCCAGTTTGTCATACTAGATTAGTCTGTGGCCTGTAACCACTGCCCTTAATAGAGTCTCCCCTGTTTCATGTGAGGTGTCCACGAGACCACCACTGGAGACCTCGGGGAACACGGCTGTGTGTATTGACATGAGTTGTGCTCACTCGTAGGGAGGCACTGTTACAGAATAGTCTAGCACTTACTGTCTGTGATCAAAGTCAAGGAACTATGGTCATTTACAGTTGTCTTTTTTTAGAAGAAAAAAAGTTACCTTTTTCTCTGGACATTTGGAAGATGCTGTCATAAGCATTTTCCGACGTCAGTACCGTTTCATGGGTCATCAAGCAGAGGTGTGGACTCGAGTCACATGACTTGGACTCGAGTCAGACTCAAGTCAGAAATATGATGACTTGCAACTCGACTTTGACTTTAACACCAATGACTCGTGACTTGACTTGGACTTGAGCCTCATGACTTGACCTGACTTGATACCCTCCCCAAGCCCAAATATTAAAAATGATCCTATTAAAAAAAAGTGTGCAGCGCATCAACTTTTCATTTAACGAATTACAGTTTGAATCGGACAGCAGCCAATGAAATTGTGCCAGCTGAGAAAAGTTGTGCGTGGCAATGCAGAGGAATGTTGGCGGGTGAATTCAGATGGAGACTTATTTGGAAAGTAATAAATATATAGATATTTTTAAATCCATTTGCTTAAATGTAATATACTAACTATTACTCATGTTAAAAATATGAAATGGTATTACATTTGGTGAAGAGCACATTATGACTTGTTTTGGACTCAAAACGCAAAGTTTAGGACTTGAGACTTCACTTGATACTTGACGGTCTTGACTTGAGACTTGACTCGGACTTGCCTGTCTTGACTTGGGACTTGACTTGGGACTTGAGTGCTAAGACTTGAGACTTTTAAAACAATGACTTGGTCCCACCTCTGTCATCAAGTGTGAGACTAACTGGCATGTAAAACAGTTGGGCCTTGCACAGTACAGTATATCTGTTACAGGAATGAAATTCCTCTATGTTTTAATACCCAATTAAAATTAAACACTCTGTCAATTCCTAAGAATTTGTAACTCTTATTTGCATAAAATGGACAGAGACCAGCCTCAAAATCAACCAGCAGTGTTTATTCTCGAGAGTACTGAACATGATACAGTTTACCACAGATTATAAACTGAAAATGACGTCAGTAGTTTTTGTACTACCCCGTCTCATCTCCGCTCCAGTACAATGACTGTATAGTTCTCAAGCCTTCCCACATCGTCTCCCCCAACTAAGATAATTTACGACCCGAGCCAAGGTCTGCCTGTGTAGATAAGCATTCTAGCCAGTCTGGCTATAAGTTCATTCATTTCTACCAAGGAACAGACAGTCATTGTTCTAATTCTTGATTATATTTACACACATTATATTCAGTACTAGGGTTAAAAGAAAATTCATACATCTATACAGTAACATAATAGTAAAATCCCTTAACAATATCCCTCCAGGTGTCTTCACATATCTTATATCCATAGTATTTCTTAATTGGTGATTAGCAGTTACTTTGTGGATCACATGTCCTGGCTGCAAACTTAGCCCTGGTCTTTAATAAGAGCTTGACCATCCAGTGGAGAAGTGTCATGAACAGTGAACTGTTAGCCCAGGACTGGAATAGCTCCTCTCTGCCTGTCCTCGTGACCTTGAGTGGCAGGATGTCTCTTTAAAAACTGCACATCCTGCAGTGAGCCAGAAACAATAGCTGTTCATACAGTATTATAGTACAGTATATGGCTGGTTCATTGATCCCTTCAAAATGCACAAACATGTTAAGAACCTAGTTTAGAAATGGTACAGATACAGCCTACATTTATGTATAAAGTGTTGAATTAGTACAATATTTGCATGGTCCTCTGTGATTCTAGCATGGAGAACCTGTTGACTAAAACCATTATGAAATATTATGAAGTGGGTATTTAGCGTCCTGGATTCTGATTGGCTGAAAGCCGTGGTATATCAGATAATATACCACGTTTATGACAGAAAAATACTTGTTTACTGTTATATTTATGTTGGTAACCAGTTTATAATAGCATTAAGGCATCTCGGGGGTTTGTGGTATATGACCAATATACCACGGCTAATGGCTGTATTCATGCACTCCGCATTGAATTGTGCGTAAGAATAGCCCTTAGACATGGTATATTGGCCATATACCACACCTCCTGGGCCTTAATGCTTAATTATGAAGTGTGTGTGTTTCATAATGGTATTATATAACTATTCATCAATTGTAGCAAGCGCTCCCCTCTTGTGCAGAACATGTGTGGAAAGTTTACTGTTGCTGTATGTAGTGGATAAGATGTCCTGGGGGCTGGGGTGATTGCAGTGTAAGCTAGGAGCTCCAAACACCAGATCATGTAAAATAATATTTACGGTATTCAATAATTTGTGACAAACACCATTTTTGCTGTCGTGAAATAAACACACACTGGCACAGAAGTAAAAATGTGTATGTATAAGCCTGAACACACACACATACACAATGACCACAAAGACATGCTCCAATCTCTCTGAGAAATGCTCTCTGTTCCTGTTGAATTCAATTCAACCCAAACAAAAGGGGAAACACAAGTGTCCAACATCAACAAAGAATCCATTGCATCTGCTTATCTCGGACATACTGGTTTTGTTTTGAGACAGGGAGCCCTTTGGCAACACTGATGGCTCCTCTCCAAAAATGTGGCTGTTTTGTGGTTCCCATTCAGCCTGTGTTGATGTGTTCTGTCTGCAGCTCCAGGGACTCCCTTCTTCCTGTTTACCTGGGAGTCCTATGGGGCAAGGTTTAGCTGAAAAGCCCAGTCGGAGCCAGTCAAAGGGAGCGTGGCGCAGGCCTGACCCTGGCGCTCCACTCATTGTGTAGTGCAGCGGTGTAATGAGGCCCTGTGTGGATATTGATATGACAGAACAAAAGGCCAAGGTGCAGTAAGGACAGCAATCCACACGTTTCACACCATTTGTTTTTCACACCGTATCCATCACATTAATGGGTCACCTTTCTGTGACAGCTCATGATTACCTGCTTACCCATGGAGGGAAAAGGGGAGAGAGAGGGAGAGAGCGAGTGAGAGAGAGAGAGGGAGAGAGGAAGGGGGAAGATGGGGAAAGGGAGAGATAGAGACAGAGGAAAAAGAGAGGGGGAGATGGAGCTCTAGTTGAGGGTAAAGGGTGAGCTGGGGTTAGGGTGCAGGGGATGGGGCTTAGGGAATGGGGGAAGGTAGGACGGAGCCAGTGCCATTTTATTTTATTTTTTTCATGAAGATTGGCTCCGGCCCTGTCATCATCCCCACAGAGTGAATTTATGACAGGTCAGCTCTCTATGTAGTCACCTGATGGATGGAGAACATCCACGTATATTTGGGACAGAGTGAAAATGGTCGGACCCGTTCCCCAAAGCACCTATAGGCTTTTTTAAAAAGACCACTACAGCAGAAGGGCTTGTTTAGAATTTCACCATTTAGACATAGATTAGCACAACTTCATTTACATTGATTGATTGGTCCTGAAAAAAATGAAATATTTTTGCCAGGAATGCCTACACAATTCATACTGGGTGGTCTGACACACTGAATTTTTTCAAATGTAATTTAGATTATAGACACAAATGTAGTCCATCTGAGGAGATCACTTTCAACCAAGCAGCCCATAACCTAGTGTAGCCACTGTGACAGAGATACATCAGCTTTCGCCATGAGGGTTGACCTGTTGTTGGTGAGACGTGGACATGTTAGAGCAGAATTGGAAGTATTTTTTAATGTAGATTAATTCATGTTCTAGACTAGGGCCATGCACTGTTCATCTCATAGAAGTTGAATATACTGTCTATAATAAGGGAAAAATCTCCATATCTCCATATCAATTCTGGTGTAGTTTTCCCATGATTGTTCTGCTACTCTGCTGTGATAATGAATGACCGAAATATGGCTCATTTAGCAATATGCCTTGTTTCTAGTATTGTTTACTTGGTAGTTGAATCCATTTTATAGGTGCAGCAATGTGAGTCTGTTGTTGATACTTCGAAAGAAACATGCATAATGTCTATATGAAATTGAATTTCAAGTGTGTATGCTCTCAAAATAATTGTTTCTTTTTTGCCATAATCAAACTACTTTTTTAAACCGAACTTTAATTATTTTTTTGACTGCAAACCTTTTTAAATGAGTTATGTGGATGCTTTCTGCTTAGCTCAACAGCTATTGATGTGTTCCAATCCAAGAGCTACATGTAGCGTCATCTACCCAATCTACAGTCACTTACAATGAGCATTTTAACTTACTGTCAGGATGAAGAGCAGAAATAGCAAGATCCCATCTCATGATAAAATAAAGAAGATGTATCTTTCCAAAGTTGTTACCTCAGCAATTCAGGTGGGAGGCAAGGGAGGATGAAAGAGAGATGGTTATGAGAGAGAGAGAGAGATCACTTTGTCCCAATTTAAAAGTCAGCATTTCATCCTCTGCTCTAATTGCCTGGAACCATTATTGGACACTGAAGAAAACTGTATGTACAGTTATTTCTTCATCTGTAGAAGGGCCTCACTCCATAGAGACAGAGTCCCAAGCACGCAAAAGTCCCCTCGCTCACTGTGTTTGAATGGGTAAGGATTCCCTGTAAAACTGTAGAGTGCCGTGTTGTCATTTGTCATGGTACATGAGGTGATGGTGTCAATATATCTTGTGTCTGCCCAGTGGAGGTTTATTCTAACAGCAAAACATGAATTATGTTTGCGAATCCACACTCTGTTGAGGTGGCGTAAATCAGAAGGGGAAGAAATTGCTGACAAGTTTTGCTATTAAAAGATAATTGTAATCAAGGTGCAGGACGAGCAATGAAGTGGTGATAGCAGAGAGATGGACAGCTGGAAAAGATGGATTGTTTTAATTTGCACCAATTAAATTGAAGTTCACTGGATCATCTTCCTCAATCTTCATGAATAGTTTATTTTCTGGCCTCCACGAAGCTATTAAAAAGAGTGATTGAACCCTAAGACTTAGTATACCATATTTTATGTTAAACCATCATTAAGAAAAATGTTGCATGCTCTCTCCACCCTTATGTAATGAGTTTTGCTAAGAGAGATGCAAAGTGGCATGCTGAGGTGTTCAAGACAGATTGATGTGAGGTCGGGGGGGGGGACTTCAAACTCTCCCTGTCCTCGTCTACAGCAGTTTAAGCCTAGTCAGACTATATGTACCATGTTGTGTGACTGTCTTTGTTGTCTGTAGAGTAAAATTTTCTAGAATGCTCTCAGTTTGTTCGAAATATGTAACTTGAGTGAAAAACATAACTGTGCATACAAATGCCTTTCTTACTCTCTTAAAACTATCATGGATGAGAGGAAAACAATTTAAAGGCCGTCTGTTTTAGTAATTTGTCTTCTGTGCCCTAACTCCACTCACCCCAACCAGACCAGTAAACACATAAAACAGTCTCTTCGGTTCTGTAAAACAATACTATGCTCTTGCAACATACTCTGTACACTATAGTGTTTCAGAACTCTTTATTTGCACTCAGAAACCATTAGTTATGTTATGCATCATAAGTCATGAGATCAGTGGTCAGTTTACTCAAACATGTTTGCCCTTACTTCTCCCCTCCTAAATGTCAAATCTTTTATTCCAGATGAGTAAAATGTCAGGCCAGGTTACATGAAGTATTTAATATAGAATCAACAATAAATGAACTAATTCATTTTATTATTTTACTTTTTTTTTCATATACTGTGGAATATTCCTTCATTGTTCGTTGTTGATTATTTTCTGACAATGGTAATGGTCAATCCTTGTATTTTCAAAGGTCAATTATCATGTTGATGTTTATCAAGTCTGTTTCTGATACAGCTTCAGTATGTATGGCTTAATGCACATCTCAGAGAAATCTCCTCAAAGGAAAAACTCACCACTCTTCCGACCAGAAACGACAAGTATTTAAGGAAAGGTTATTGGTTATTGGCAGATGTAAATTGAGGTAGTAAATCACAATTTCAGAAACAGGAAAGGAGTGTGGCTGGTAGATTGGCGAGACATTGCAGAGGGGGCTGGTTCCAAAGGGTTTGCTTCTGAGCCAGACTCGCTCCGAGGCAAGTGTGATTAGTGCCTGTCGGTAATTTGGCAACCTTGACCATGCAACCTTGCTAAAGCTGGATTCACATTTTACCCGGGAAAAGACGGAGATGCCTTGAAACATGTTCCGTTTTCCTTGTGCATTATGAGACAACAGCCTACAGAGGCTATTCATATGAATGGCCACAGGATGCTCCATGACCACTCAAGGAGAAACTCTTATTAGTCCAAAGCATGCTAGGTGTCAAAACAATTAACACATAGAAATCAAATCTTTGACTGAAAAGATACGTCAACTAGTTTATAGTTATATATAAGTAAATCCCAAGAGTAACAACATTTCCGCTCTATAGATTTTCAGTAGTGTTTGACCATGCTACTCTTACAGGGCTAATACATAATGGAAAAATTAATCAATAAAAAAAACCATACATGGTTTGCATTGTGCCATTGATTGATTGATTTTTTATATTTATATTTTGTTGTTGTTCATGCAACTGTTCTTTATTAAAGATGCAGTTATAATATCATTAAGTATGGGTTATTCATAGCCTCATCTTTGTTATTGTGACTATGGTCAAACTCAAGGAGGTGGTGGTGTATTTCCCTCCAAAAAAGAAGCCCATTCTTATTATTGAGCCTCTTTATCTTTACTGTAGCTGAGTTGATAATTAGGTAGACCTTGAATTAGATTATTTGCATGTCTGAACAAGGGCTGAGGTATTAATACTCCCTAAGGACACACTGTAATAACCTCTTCAGTGGCTCCAAGGTCCCTGTGGATGAGGCTGTGTGGACGCCAGCCACTGGAAGGAGGGAAAGTGCAGAGCCATTTCATCCAATTATCTGTGGATTATATACCCCCCCCCCCCCCCCCCCCCCCCCCCCCCGCTCTTCCTTTGAATCCTATTTGCTGTGGTAAGGTGTTCTCCTACAGGGACCGAGCTGAGATGTGCTATCAGGGGAAATGATTAATTCACAATCCCAAATTAAAATGCAGTGCCTTCCATTTCACACTGTCTGACATACGGGAAGACACAGCTCAGAAATCAATATGGACACCAAACAACGACTCAGGAGAAGGGAGGTGAGGCAAGTGCACACCATTTGAAAATGTCTGTAAGAATATAAGAGTTATGGTGCATTTTTGTTCCATATGTCCCACATACCCACTGGGCACAGATGTCAGTTCAACGTCTAGTTTTGATTTACATTTGGTTGAGTTGTCAACTAACGTGAATTCAACGTGACATCAACAAACAAATCACTTTGTCACTGGATTTAGGTTAAAAGTTGGGTGAAAAAAGACTAAAGGCCCTTACGTTGATTACTTTTGACAAATCCAATTCGTTTCCCACGTTGATTCAAAGTTATCACATTTATTTTGGGGGGTTGAAATGATGTGGAAACAACGTTGATTCAACCAGTTTTTGTCCAGTGGGTAGTGGTTTTTATGGTATTATGGATACAGGACGATGCCCTTGAATTATTCAAACCAAGAAAACAATGGGAAATGCTCTAAGACTAATGTAAAGCAATATCATTGACAGTATTGTTATTGTGGGGAATTGTGAGATTTTTTACTGAATGTTTATCTCTTGCTTCTTATCTACACCCGAGGGTACGTTTTTTTTTTTTACTCTGAAATGCAATGCTCCCTGTACTGTTAAATACACAGTTACATACATCTACAAGATTTACAACAGGATGGGAGTGACTTTTCCCCCCAGACATAGCATGTGTGTGTAGAGAATCCAAAGAGTCCAGATTTCTATTTTGTAACCCCTCTGACGCCACACAAATGATGTTTAAACACCCAGCACCTAGGGTTTAATTAAGCCCCTCTAATCGTGTTCCAATCAGAAGCCTGGACTGATGGGCTGGAATTCCTGATGTACATTTCTGTCAGTCTTAATTGGATAATTGATTGCCAATTTGAACCTGGCCACACACTGCATACACAATAAAGCTCCTGGCCATGGTCCTTGAGGATTCATTTTCCACAATCAAGACCAACCTTTCATTTTCCCAAAGATAAAAGTGAAACATTACACAATGGTTCATGATTATCACATAAGCTACAAGTCTGCATGCCACTTGTAATTACTGGAACAGATTACTAAACCGCTTGTAATGCTGTAATGCATTTTCCTTGTCAGGGGGTGTTCTCTGGAGAGCAAGACCCTTCACTGTTTGATGGAAAACAGATATGAGGAGTCAACACAAGTTTGTGATCTACACAAGTTTGATCATCTCTGATTTGCATGATCAATGCTCACAACACTCTCCTGAGAGGGGTCCACACATTATACTTGGTTATAGTATACCCTCTGTTGAAACAACAGTACAATGTTTTCTAAAAGATACCTTTGTAGGAACCAAAATGGTAAATGGAGAATTCTCTGGTTATAAATGGTCTTTCTCAATGTTGTAACCTCTCCACCGTTTTTAGCACTAAAAGTGCAACCCTATGAGATATTTTGGACACCATTTGTACAGAGTGAAGTTTCTTTGGAGTCTCCTTGAGACAAGTGACCAGCACAGGCCAAAGTGAAGGCCTTATCAGTCACCTTACAATGGTGTCACCCCATTAATTATATCAGGGATGGATGTGGCTCGCCAGGCGACTGCATTGTGGACCATCTGGGTGACAATAAACATGTCCCTGCATGGTTTCCTCCATCATTCAAGTCCAGATAGTAGATCTGGACTTTAACTATAGCTCACTATCTCCTGAATCTCGCCTCGGCGTGACCTGTTAGAGAGATGGAGGTGAGGCTCAAGGATATCTCTCAGAGAGTCAGCCCCAACATTGGGAGGTTATTATAGCCATCCCGGAAAGAGGACAGTGTGTGAAGGAGTGCGTGTGAGTATGTGCATGTGTGTTTGTGTGTGTGTGTGTGTATGTGAGAGAGAGCGAGAGAGCGAGTGCGAGAGCGAGAGCAAGAGATACTCTTGTAGAGACTGGATTTGTAAAAGTAAGATGAGCAACATGACTCCGCTCTCTACACAAACGGTGTGTGTGGAAAAAGGATGACATGGTTTTAAAGGTGAGAAGTTTAAATTGCTCAGCTCATGGTTTGATTGTTCCAGATCAATTTGAGAGCACAGTGATGAAGTACATGAGCTCCATACAGAGGAGAGACAGGTCGATGGCAATGTATCATTATGGACATATTGGTTTCTTTTCTCAAGATGACAGTTCCACCTACTCCACGGATGACATGCCGACGCGCACTGATTATGTTCAATGAATATCAACAATTAAGCATTTGATGATGAAATGCACAAATCAATGAATGTATTCGTTTTTGCTATTGAGTCAAACAAAGAGTCAATCTGAGAGCATTTCACCACATTTACTGGCATGAAATGCATGACATTTCCATTGTATATCAACAAACAACGTTATGAGTGCGTAGACAAAGGCAGATCACAACTGTCTCTCCCATTTGTCTTAGTTTATCATCTAGGAATATCTGTCCTGAAATATACTATGACTTAAGTTATGAGAGGAAGGTTGTCTAACACTGTAGGCTATGGCTAAGCTATTTGGAACAGAGAGATGTGGTGTAAATGCCTTTTGTTGTTCCCAGCCTTATATTAGACGGTTATTACTCTGGCAGCCCACTGGTGTGGCTGGACTGTGTCTCACATTAGATATATTAGTGTAGGTCTTCATTCTGCCTCGGCTTCAGAGCTTGTCACCAGGAAGCTGACAATTGGATTGTTTTTCAGGCTTAACTGAACAGAAACTCTATTAGTAAAGGTTTCACAGTGGTAAATTCACCTGCTGCTTCAGCCAGTTCCACACAGTTACTGGTGAGAGCCATCCAAACCACACATGCAGAAGTATTTCAATGGACTAAAAACTTTACATTGAAATGAAAGGTAGCATGAATCTGGCAAAAGAAAAAAAGGCTAATTTGTGTTAACATGCTAATTTGTATTAACATGCTAAAGTGAAAAGAAAATGCACCATGTTAAACGTACAGGCGTCAAAAAACAACAAACCAAAACGGAAGGCGGATGAACACCAAGTGAAAAGTCAAGCATTAACAATGGAATTTAATACAATTTCATAAAACCACTTATATCCTGTGACAGGGGTTCACTTGTAATCACTGTAAGTGAAGAGGCACAGGGCTGCGGTCCCGTCGTCATGACGGGAAAACACTTCTCCATGACACGTCCTCTGCTTCTTCTCATTAATCCCTCAAGCTACATTCATTAACGGTCACTCCCTCCTCTTCTCTCCTTTCCGCTTCTCAACGCCGCATCCCCAGTTCAGCCATCAGAATGGAACTCTGTGAAATTAGCCAAGCATTGAAGACCAATCTGCGACTGGGTTTCAGGTGGCTTTCAAACCTGGTTCATTGGAAGGGTTGTTTTGGATCAGGATGTGTTTACTTTGATTTTGTTTTGACAGGCGCAAATGTAGTTTCCGCATCTGAGTGTGTACCATAGATCACCTCTTCACCAGTACGAGGTGGTCTCAGATCGATTGCAAATGTACTGTCTGATTTGGGGTCTCCACTGGTGTGAAAGTAGTCTGCTCTAATTCCAGGAGGTGGACTGTAACATGCAAGCTGTCTGTCTACTTCCTAAGCTGACACAATGTTTTGTTAACCGTGGTGACGATGTGTTTGCTTGAAAACAGTCATAAATAGATTGACCTATCAGTTGATATGGACTTGAAATGCAGTGTTGGGGAAGCTACTCTGTAAATATGTGACTCACCACCTGGAGTCGGTCTTATGTAGCAAAATGTATTATTTTTTTACATTGGATAAAAGCAGAGACTCAGAGCTACAAAATGGTATATCATACACTGCATTTGAGGAACAATGGGGAAGTAATTCTGTTTTGAACGTTGATAAACTTGTAAACTCACTTTTGAGAAAATGTCCTTTGAATGTTTCGGTATCTTGTGAAGAACTATTCTTTGTCTACACCCATTCAGCACCGTTCACACACTCTTAAGCTTTAGCCCAACCCATCTTGTTTAGCTCTCGGAGCGTTCAGAGTGCCCACTTAACGCTCTGGCCGGTGATTTGTTAACCTATGGATAACATGAAAACAGCCTAACCAGCTCTGCTGGCAACAATTTCATTGTGCTTTTTGCAGATGTTTACTGACACCAGCTGTATTCAACGGGTGTTGTACATTTTAGCTTAAGACATGTAGCTAGCTAGATAAACAATGAACCTAGCTAGGTAAACAACATGTAAGATCACACATGTCAGCCAGCTAACGTTAGCTAGTTTAACAACAATGAACACATTGACAAATCATGTCATGTTCATGTTACTATGCTGGGAGCTAACCAACAAGGTTCAGTGTTAGCTAGCCAACATTAGGCTTTAACTAGAAAAGCAAACGGCTCTGGGATACGAATAATAACATCAGCTAGGCAGCCAGCCAGCTACTGTTAGCTAGCTAGCTAACAGTACAATTTAGCTTGAAATTAAACCACTTTCTGTCAAAATTAGAAACGTGTAATATCTGAAAATGGAGCTAGCTAATGCTAGGCTATCTTACCTGTATACGTCATTATTTTACCTCATTATTTTAGCCAATCATGGCTAGTGGGAAGGTTGCTGGCTGAGTCAGATGTTTACAGAATGTGTAGTGTGTAGAATTAGGCACCCAAAAAGTATTTCAAGTGAGAATTAGGCAGGTCTGATGCAAAAAAAGAAAGTAAATTCTGGCCTACTGTCACGGCTTTCTTCCTGGGAAGGAGAGGCGGACCAAAACGCAGCGTGGTTATAGTTCATGGTTCTTTAATAAGAGACACTAAACATGAACACAACTACAAAACAAGAAACGTGAAAACAGTCCCGTGTGGCACAAACACTGACACAGGAAACAATCACCCACAAAATACCCAAAGAATATGGTTGCCTAAATATGGTTCCCAATCAGAGACAACGAAAAACACCTGCCTCTGATTGTGAACCAATCTAGGCAACCATAGACTTACCTAGACACCTAAACTGAACACAACCCCATAAATCTACAAAAACCCCTAGACAAGACATACACATAAATCACCCATGTCACACCCTGGCCTAACCAAAATAATAAAGAAAACAAAGATAACTAAGGCCAGGGCGTGACAGTACCCCCCCCCCCCAAAGGTGCGGACTCCCAGCCGCACACCTAAACCCATAGGGGAGGGTCTGGGTGGGCGCCTGTCCACGGTGGCGGCTCTGGCGCGGGACGTGGACCCACTCCACCATAGTCTTAGTCCGTTTTTGTAGCATCCTAGGAACGGAGACCCTCGCCGCCGACCTAGGATTGGCAACCCTACTAAATGGCCCCACTGGACTGAGGACAACGAAAAACACCTGCCTCTGATTGAGAACCAATCTAGGCAAACATAGACTTACCTAGACACCTAAACTGAACACAACCCAATACATCTACAAAAACCCCTAGACATGACAAAACACATAAATCACCCATGTCACACACTGGCCTAACCAAAATAATAAAGAAAACAAAGATAACTAAGGCCAGTGCGTGACACCTACTTCACCTGTATTTTATTTTTGAGAAAAAAAGTAGTGTGTAGTTCAAGTAGTTAGCTACAGTATACCACTACATGGGAAAAAAGTTATTAACTACTGAAAACGCTACCAATATCTGAATTTAGTTCAACTACCACCAAGTTTCTGCAACATGTAATTACATTACTATTTGAACTAAATGTAGTTCACTACTCCCCACCACTGTTGAAATGTAGGCTAAAGCAGAACAATGCAAATAGAAAATGCATAGAAAAGGGATCTTTCATGATTCACTTGCGTCCCAAAAATGTTGTGGTAGGAAACCAAACAAAGGAATTCAGATGGAAAAAAGCTTCCAAAAGAACTCATGATGGCAATTCAGGAAACGAGCTGACTATGAAAGCTACCTAGAGATGACATTGATGGGCAGTTGTAGTGGCAGACAGCGAGAAGAGGTAAAACAAGAGATGATAAATACAAGTGATTTACAAGTACACAGAATGTCAGATGCGCTGTGGAAATAGTGCTGGGTGTGCTGTTATCTAGATGGGCCAGTTAGTGGCTTTTTGAGGATTCACAGTCTGGAGTGAGTTTGTGTGGTGGAGTGCAGCCTTTATGGCCTACCAGTGCACTGACCACTGCCCATTATCTCAAAGAGCCTCAGCAAGAGCACTGGAGCAGGGAGAGGGGCTGTGACCTGCTGGAGACCATCGTATTACTTTAACACATTTAGTCTCCCACTGCGATCTTTTTATTTAAGCGACTTCAGCACAACGCATCATCTCGGGGACAGACAGGAGGTGACGGACATGGACCGAGAGGAGGGGGCTGCAAAATTATTAATTGGAAACGTCTGCTGTTGGGTCCTACAGAGAGGGAGTGCATGGATGGACGGGGAGGAAAACAGTTAGTGATGAACCTAACTGCAGGGAGCACCGTTTATGGTGTATAGAGGCTGAACTGAACCCAGAACAGCCCCTAGGAGGATTCTCAAGAGCTCACTGATGAGCTGTTGCTGCCTTCCAATGGGTAGCCAGCCCAGCTCAGACAGTTAAAAGGGGGGCAAGGAAGCCTGATTTATTTGACCACCACATCACGTCCCTCTTTATGGGCCACACCATGAGAACCTGCCTCAAATGTTACCATCCTCAGGAGGAATATCAGACAGCACTATAAGTGCATAGCTTTCCCTAGCAAGCATTACGGCAACTCAGACAAATGGACTCACTGTGTGCTCCTCCTGGCTCTCTGTATTTATCCATACAAGGTTCATGCCTTTTTAGGATGTAAGACATTCATGTCTCAATGCTGCCCAAGAGAAGAATGCAAATAAGGATAAATGTGTCTGGCTGTGGAATCGCATAGCTAGCTAACAATTCTGAACTAAAAGTTGACAATTTGGGGAAAGTCATGTTTTTATCTACCAAGCTTAAAATTCAGGATCTGTAGCTAAATTTAAATTCAGGTCGTGTCACTGGATGCATTAGAATAAGGTGACAGGAGTCACAGGAATTCTGGGCATGTGACAATTATCTCTCAACTTCTTAATGAAGTTGCTTATGTCAGTATTGGTTTGTCTTTCTCCTGTTAATTCTGTTGCTAATAGAAACTGATATAGTAAATTTGAAACAGCTGAACGTGGGCAGGAAAATGGATTTGCTCTAAAAGAAAAGAGTGTATTGTCAGATATATGATTTGTGGTCTAAAGTCCAGTTCTCAGTAATATTCCTGTAACGGTTTTCTTTATGAGAAGGAGAGTCGGACCAAAATGCGGCGTGTCTATTGCAATCCATGTTTAATGAATTAACACACTAAACACAAACACTACCAATACAATAAACTTAACAAAACCCGAAACAGCCTATACTTGTGTATCCTAACACAGAACAATGACATCAGGACACTAAGGACAATCACCCACGACAAACTCAAAGAATATGGCTGCCTAAATATGGTTCCCAATCAGAGACAACGATAAACACCTGCCTCTGATTGAGAACCACTTCAGACAGCCATAGACTTAGCTAGAACACCCCACTAGCTACAATCCCCACACATACACACCACATACAAAAACCCATGCCACACCCTGGCCTGACCAAATAAATAAAGATAAACACAAAATACTTTGACCAGGGTGTGACAGAACCCCCCCCCTAAGGTGCGGACTCCCGAACGCACCTCAAAACAATAGGGAGGGTCCGGGTGGGCGTCTGTCCATGGTGGCGGCTCCGGCGCGGGACGTGGACCCCACTCAATCAATGTCTTAGTCCCTTCTCCTCGCGTCCCTGGATAGTCCACCCTCGCCGCCGACCATGGCCTAGTAGTCCTCACCCAGAACCCCACTGGACTGAGGAGCAGATCGGGACTGAGGGGCAGCTCGGGACTGAGGCAGCTCGGGACTGAGGGGAAGCTCAGGAGTGAGAGGAAGCTCAGGAGTGAGAGGAAGCTCAGGCAGGTTGATGAATCTACCTGGCTGGCTGGTGGTTTCGGCAGATCCTGGCTGACTGGCAGATCCTGGCTGACTGGCAGATCTGGAAGAGTCTGGTCGACTGGCAGATCTGGAAGAGTCTGGTCGACTGGCAGATCTGGAAGAGTCTGGTCGACTGGCAGATCTGGAAGAGTCTGGTCGACTGGCAGATCTGGAAGAGTCTGGTCGACTGGCAGATCTGGAAGAGTCTGGTCGACTGGCAGATCTGGAAGAGTCTGGTCGACTGGCAGATCTGGAAGAGTCTGGTCGACTGGCAGATCTGGAAGAGTCTGGTCGACTGGCAGATCTGGAAGAGTCTGGTCGACTGGCAGATCTGGAAGAGTCTGGTCGACTGGCAGATCTGGAAGAGTCTGGTCGACTGGCAGATCTGGAAGAGTCTGGTCGACTGGCAGATCTGGAAGAGTCTGGTCGACTGGCGGATCTGGAAGAGTCTGGTCGACTGGCGGATCTGGAAGAGTCTGGTCGACTGGCGGATCTGGAAGAGTCTGGTCGACTGGCGGATCTGGAAGAGTCTGGTCGACTGGCGGATCTGGAAGAGTCTGGTCGACTGGCGGATCTGGAAGAGTCTGGTCGACTGGCGGATCTGGAAGAGTCTGGTCGACTGGCAGATCTGGGAGAGTCTGGTCGACTGGCAGATCTGGGAGAGTCTGGTCGACTGGCAGATCTGGGAGAGTCTGGTCGACTGGCAGATCTGGAAGAGTCTGGTCGACTGGCAGATCTGGGAGAGTCTGGTCGACTGGCAGATCTGGAAGAGTCTGGTCGACTGGCAGATCTGGAAGAGTCTGGTCGACTGGCAGATCTGGAAGAGTCTGGTCGACTGGCAGCTCTGGCTGCTCCATGCTGACTGGCTGCTCCATGATGACTGGCAGCTCTGGCTGCTCCATGCTGACTGGCTGCTCCATGCTGACTGGCAGCTCTGGCTGCTCCATGCTGACTGGCTGCTCCATGCTGACTGGCAGCTCTGGCTGCTCCATGCTGACTGGCTGCTCTGGCTGCTCCATGCTGACTGGCTGCTCCATGCTGACTGGCGGCCCTGGCTGCTCCATGCTGACTGGCGGCCCTGGCTGCTCCATGCTGACTGGCGGCCCTGGCTGCTCCATGCTGACTGGCGGCCCTGGCTGCTCCATGCTGACTGGCGGCCCTGGCGGCTCCTTGCAGACTGGCAGCTCTGGCGGCTCCTTGCAGACTGGCAGCTCTGGCGGCTCCTTGCAGACTGGCAGCTTTGGCGGCATCCTGCAGACAGGCAGCTCTGGCGGCTCCTTGCAGACTGGCAGCTCCTTACAGACTGGCAGCTCTATGCAGACTGGCAGCTCCTTGCAGACTGGCAGCTCCTTGCAGACTGGCAGCTCTATGCTAACTGGCAGCTCTATGCTAACTGGCAGCTCTATGCTAACTGGCAGCTCTATGCTAACTGGCAGCTCTGAACAGGCGGGAGACTCCGGCAGCGCTGTAGAGAAGGAAGGCTCTAACAGCGCTAAACAGGCGGGAGACTCCGACAGCGCTGGAGAGGAGGAGGGCTCCGACAGCGCTGGACAGGCGAGGCGCACTATAGGCCTGATGCGTGGTGGTGGCACTGGTGGTACTGGGCCGAGGACACGCACAGGAAGCCTGGTGCGGGGAGCTGCTACCGGAGGGCTGGGGTGTGGAGGTGGCACAGGATGGGTTAGACCGTGAAGGCGTACTGGAGATCTTGAGAGCGGTGCTGGCACAGGACGTGCAAGGCTAGGGAGGTGCACAGGAGGCCTGGTACGTGAGACTGGCACCATCTTAACCAGCCGACTAACACGCACCTCAGGACGAGTATGGAGCGCTGACCCAGGTGCCATCAAATCCCCGACACGCTCCGTCGGGCGAATTCCATGTTTAAAACACCAACACAGCAACTCCCTCATTTCTCTCTCCTCCAATTTCCCCATTAACTCCTTCACAGTCTCTGTTTCGCTCACCTCCAACACCGGCTCTGGTCTCCTCCTTGGCTCCTCACGATAAACAGGGAGAGTTGGCTCAGGTCTGGCTCCTGACTCTGCCACACTCTCCCTGAGCCCCCCCCCAATAAATTTTTGGGGCTGACTATGGGGCCTCCGTCCGCGCCGCCTTGCTTGCTTCGCAAACTCCATTCTCCTATATCCTTCCGCGCACTGCTCCATCGAATCCCAGGCGGGCTCCGGCACTCTCCCTGGGTCGACCGCCCACCTGTCTATCTCCTCCCAAGAAGTATAGTCCATACTGTACTCCACTTTGGGCTGTTCTTGCCTGTTGACACGCTGCTTGGTCCCTTTGTGTTGGGTGATTCTGTAACGGTTTTCTTTATGAGAAGGAGAGTCGGACCAAAATGCGGCGTGTCTATTGCAATCCATGTTTAATGAATTAACACACTAAACACTACCAATACAATAAACTTAACAAAACCCGAAACAGCCTATACTTGTGTATCCTAACACAGAACAATGACATCAGGACACTAAGGACAATCACCCACGACAAACTCAAAGAATATGGCTGCCTAAATATGGTTCCCAATCAGAGACAACGATAAACACCTGCCTCTGATTGAGAACCACTTCAGACAGCCATAGACTTAGCTAGAACACCCCACTAGCTACAATCCCCACACATACACACCACATACAAAAACCCATGCCACACCCTGGCCTGACCAAATAAATAAAGATAAACACAAAATACTTTGACCAGGGTGTGACAATTCCTTTATATGGTGTCCTATATGTAGACAGTTTACATAGCCTTTTGTTCTTTAGTTATTATACTGCTTGTCAGATTTTTATAAGGCTAATGGGTCAGGGTCAGGGTCACGGCCGCTTCAAGATTGTAACTGATTTATTTCTCTCCGTTAGGTTTAAAGAGATAAATCCACACTCCCTCCTCCCATTTTCAGGGGCACACCCTCCCCATCCCGACACATTCCCAACAACCCACACAACTACCATTATGTTCTTGTTAGTTCACACTGTCAATTAGAGAAGTGTAACATACTTTCATGCCAAAGGCTAAATGGGCTTATTCTAATTCCTAACCTCATCTCTCCCCTGACACAGACAGACATACACAAACACATAGCATTCGAATGGTTGCAATGGCACGTGTCAGGGAAACTCAATTCTTCAGAAAGTGGAAGTAACCAATTAGATTATGCCATTTCCACAATCTGTTATAAAAAGATAAACATGGGGCCTTTTCATTAACCTAATGAAGACGAAGCACGCTGATGAGCTCTTAAGTCAATTAAGGATATTTAAAAACAGGCGGTGCAGCCCCAAGGTAAATTAACATGCAGAGTGTGAGGAGGACCCAGGTTCAAACAAATTGTGCGTGGAACCTGGTTCAAGCTGCTTGACTCCCTCCCCTAATGTACACCCCTCCTTCTCCGCTCAAACGAGCTTTCATTAGCCATAATTAACTACATGCTTTCTGTCCTTCTTCGACCATCAGCATATAAGTCTGTATTGAGGAGGAGAGGCTTGGACGGGAATGTAAAC